>NW_015386337.1:0-57279 GCF_001527695.2 Protobothrops mucrosquamatus
TTTCATTAGTATCAACAAACAAATGCACTTGGGTCCTACTGCTTGCTTTTTGCAGTTGCAAACTATACAGTGTCCAAGGATCCTATAGTTTTTGTTCTTTCATTTTGTTTAGATTTGACATTTACAGTCATCCTTCCCAAAGAGGAAGATATTCATATAAATAATTCCCGTGTCCCAGAACTTCTTGAGAGGATTTTAATTGATTCATCAGTTCAGCTTAGTTCTTTCTTTCTGAAAAGGAAGTCACCATGTCTCTCAATCTGTTGAATGCAGAGCTATTTATTTATATTGTCCTTTTTATCTGTATATTGCATTTCAAGTGCAAGGAACTTAGGAGTCTCCTTCTACTGTCATGACAAGTGCATGCTTACTCAAACTCTAGTCTCCATCGGTGGGTGGAGGTCATAAGCTAACAAAATACTTTTAGTTTTCTAGAAATATGACCCTTGCACTTCTTCCACCCCCCGCCCCCAAGAATCTCATGGAAAGACCTACCCAAGGATTTTATGTATAAAATCATCTTGATCTGTCTAAACAAATATAACTGGAATGTCCTTTTAAGAATCCAATTACAGTATTAAGACCTGTGTGTTCCATCTTTTCTATAGTATGGGAGGTGTGACAGGTAAGGGAACTGTCATATCCGTATCACATAATTAATTTTGATCCTGTTGTTTTTTTAGTCCCAGACCAATAAAACACAAATACAATACTTCAAAGCATGAGAAAATCAACCCTAGAACAATTAATACCGGAGGTACCAAACGGACTTCTGCACACCATAATTACAGTTAAGAACTTGGCAAAGTTTACTAGTTGCCCATGTTTGATCTTGCAGTAGGAACTCTATAAATCTCTCGGTTAGTTTGACAATTCAGACAATTGTGGGTTATGAGTGCCAGATACTCTGAGCAATACAATAGGCAATTTAACAATGAATGGTATCTTAACATCTGAACACTCAAGCGCAGCTATCACATGGAAGGCAAGTATTTCTATCCATTGTGACCATAATGGGTGATGCCAATTTGAGCCAAAGTAAAAAAATTCCTAGGAAAAGCATGTAAGATGTTATGAAAAGTTCTAGGGACTATCCATGAGGGGAGCCTACAACTGCACCCTAATGGAACTTCCACCATTTGTCCGAAATGGTGTAGGGTTTCCTGCCTGAGCAGGGGGTTGGACTCAATGACCTCCAAGGTCCCTTCCAACTTCATTATTATTATTATTATTATTATTATTATTATTATTATTATTATTATTATTGTTGTTGTTGTTGTTGTTGTTGTTGTTGTTATTATTATTATTATTATTATTATTATTATTATTATTATTTTCAAGGTCTGCACCCCAAGTTCAGTCAAGACCTTATTAGGCAGAGAGATTGTGTGTGTGTGTGTGTGTGTGTGTGTGTACACACATCACCTCCTGTCATTTTCAAAGTCTGCACCCCAAGTTCAGTCAAGACCGTGTTAGGCAGAACTCTCTGCCCTAATAAGGCCTTGGCTGAACTTGGGGTGCAGACCTTGAAAATGTATATATAGTTAGGAATGAAAAGCCACATAAGTCAGGTCAGAGTCAATTTGCCTTTGACAGATTTGCTCTCATTTACATAACATGCTGTGTTCCTGAGGTAAAACTACTGTACAGAAAGTACAAACTATTCAACCTCATTTTAGTCTAGTGCAGGGGTAGGCAACCTTGGCTCTTTTATGACTTGTGGACTTCAACTCCCAGAATTCCTGAGCCAGCCAGTTGAAGTCCACAAGTAATAAAGTGCCCAAGGTTGGGGACCCCTGGCCTAGACCAGGGGTAGGCAACCTTGGCTCTTTTATGACTCATGGACTTCAACTCCCAGAATTCCTGAGCCAGCATGGCTCAGCTTGGAAACCTCTCCCTTTCCCCTCAGCATGGCTGGCTCAAACTTGATAGTGATCACATAACACACTGACAAATGTCCTCCTCTCAGCTTCAATACATGACATCAATAACTGACTCTTACTGTGATCTGATTGGCTTGTTGCCAAAACAAGATGACACCCGATTGGCTCTCTAAACACTCATGCTCATTGACTACAATCAGATGAAAGAAAACTACCCGGTATCAACCTGAGCAAGTTGTGCTTCCTTTTTCTGGTCATTTGGCTATCACTTTTCATAGAATACAGTACAGACAATTGAACAAACTATGTTGCATTACATTCTTGATTAAATTATCTTTCCATTGATATATAATTTTATGGTGCTACTCCAAAAAAAGTTGTGTTATTAGCCATCAAACCTCAAAAATACACTTTTCCCAAAAGGTTTCCACAATTTTGGCCACTACTGTATTAAGCCAGCCAGCGTCACCTCAAGGTGAGATGAGCAGCAAACAAATTTAATAAATAAAAAAATTGCTCGTCACCCACAGAAGCCCATGAGACAGAATTACTAAAAGGAAAGCAAAAGAATGTATAATTTCATTCCCAACCTGCCTATTTTCTACAAAGAAAACTTTCTCTACTTTCTATAAAGTGATTGACTGGTTGCTGGTTGCATTGATTTTTTTTTAAATGTTTTTGAGTTCACTTTTGTTTCGCTAGTAGTTCACAAAATTGGCTGAAAACTGGTTCATTGAAGCATAGAAATAATAATAATATTATGTGATACTAACTGGGCAATAGTGAACAGGTGAAATTACAACTATTAATCCACATGTGCTGTTCTATGTGGAATTGTGACCTCATACAAGCAACTCAAAAAGAAAAACTGCAAACAGGAAATGACAAATATTTGTTTATTTATAAAATTGTTGCCTACATTTGTTCAACTAAACCAGGGGTCCCCAACCCCCAGGCTGCAGCCCACTACTGGGCCGTGAGCTGTTTACAACTGGGTCGCCCAAAGTGGTGGACGAGTGTGCACGCGCATCCCCACTTGTGCGAGGTGAGCGTGTGCGCTCCATGTGCGTGAGATCCACTCACCTTTAGTATGCTATGTATTTTAGATTATGAATCTTGGTCAAATTAAGAACTGATGAGGAGGACGTTAAAATCATTCAAGAGACAAATAAGTACTTAATTTTAGATTTAAAAATGTGGCCCAAACCTTTACAAGAAACTTTACATACACTCATGTACCATTATCTTATTTGCTAAAAACTGAACTTCCATGCTTTTAAAGTCCAAAAATGCAAGGAAGGGGTATTTAAGTTAATAGTCCCCACATCAACTAATATTTATTTAGTGGTTTACAAATGCAGAAAAGAAAAAAAAAGAGAAGGTCCACGATTTGAATGAAGACATTTTGTAGTCTTAACACTTACTGGGTTCAGGAGCACTGTCAGGAAAAGTTCTCCACCACGAATGCTCTTGTCTAATTCCTTGGAGCCACCAGGATACTCATTATAGAATATAGTGTGAGTAAAAAGACCACAGGTCTGGCGAGGCAACACCTGAATAAGCCAGAGAGGAGGAGAAAAATTAAACAGGGTGCTGGTTCTGGCTCGGAAAGGCCGAGACCAACAGATGACCAGAATCCATTTCCTCTACATCAAATGCCCTGGCCTTCAGCTGAGATTCCTAAAGTTCTATAAAAATTTCTACAGAGGTAGAGTGGAGACTGACTGTGATATTGCCAAGAATTGTCTTTCTATTTTCACATTTTTCAAAAGGCTAGAGCTGAAATAGCTCTTTTTCAAAGTAATTTTTATTGATCGTGTAGAATTATGATCACACAATGAGTTGGACCTGAAACGAGATGTATTTGTGTGGGTGTCTCTATTGAGCCAAGCTGTAGTCTAGTTCCTTGCATTCCACTGCCTATCCTGGTGTATTTTCTGTGGCCACTGATTAGGTTCAGTTCTCCCTGTCTCGTGTACCAATCCCATCACCCTTTTCAAAATCTTTTGGTTATCCAAAGCCGGTTAATTAACTGTCTCATTTTGTATGGATGATTCCTAAAATTTAAGCCTAGAGATGTTTTAAATCAAAGAGAACCTCTCCCCTGCTTCAACAGAAAATAATTGGAGTTATGACTTTATTGGTCAAGAGATTGTTACAGAGGACAAGATGGTTCATTTGAGCATTTCCTCTTCCTTCAGTTTTGAGAACTTCAGGAAAGTTGGTTTCCCAACAACGAGAAGAACACTCCAGAATTGGTGGTCTATCTCCTCTAGATAGTTAACAGGGCTCAACATCTTACCATGATTCCGTTATGGATGAACCCGCGTCGATATCGGGCAGGTCGAAGATGAGGATATTCCTCTGTGCTGGTCACCTGAATGTCCCAAACATTTTTCCATGCTTCGTAGAGTTGGGCATGAACCGGATAAACTCCTGAGTGGTGGGGGGCTACTGCATAGCCCATATCTGTGGGGATCCCATGTTCCTGGGGTCAAAACAAATTTTAAGAGTTCTACATTTCATTGTGAGCAATTTAACAAGAAGGAAGAGAAAGGCCACTGTCTATGGGGCAAGACAAGGAATGTATGTTTGCTTGCCGCAAAGTCGTTAAGTAGGATCGACAGATCAGTACAAATCAGTTCCGTTTTTCACCGGCAAATTTTCCTAACATACAGAAGATATGAGAGGGAGGGTGCAACTTCCAGGCCAGATGTGAAATATTAATGGAACTGGAAAGCGTGAAGCAGGATCTAGGAAGAGCACAACACTTAGGAATTGGGAAGAAATTTCATATTTTTTGACAGAGTTCTGTTGTCTGTGACTCAGATGGCACCTGTTTTTTTAAACACTTTCTGCAAACTCTCTCTTACTGCAATCTGTACTATTATCTTTACATCCTTTTCTTAGAACCCAGCAGTGGCCATGTATAAAAACACGTATCAGATGGAAACATTCCAGAAAGTTGTCCCTTACCAAAGCAAACTGCTTGTTGAGTTTCATTTGCTCTGCCAACACGGTAACATTGTGAAAGAGATGTGGCTGCATGTGACTCCACATATGAGGAAACCACCAGAATTCCTTCCTGTTCTTCAAGAGCATGTCATCTCCTTCATCTTCCTCATCTGTACCTGGAGACCCACGGAAAAAGGACTAAGCAAGGGTTGCTGGGTCATTATTGAACAAAGATAAGAAAGACCAACAAGACAAAGCTACTGCACATTAGATCTGAAGAAAAAACAACAACAGCTATTTGTTTTGTCTCCTCATGAGGTCTTTGCTGAGACTAAAAGCTTCTTCACCTGTTATTTTCAAAGAGAGAAAATCTTCCGCTGGTGTCACAGCAGATTAAACATCTGACCATTTGTCCAGAACAGGGATCTTCAAACTTGGCCCTTTTATGACTTGTGGACTTCAACTCCCAGAATTCCTCTTCAGGAGAGGAACATTTTAGTGTGAGAGATGAAAGCCAAAAGAAGGGAGGATCTTGATATTTCTAGATGCTTCAAATATAAATACAAATCAAAACAGAGGATTTTAACCTATGGTGAGATCTTAAGTCAGGGGTCTTCAAACTTGGCCCTTTTATGACTTGTGGACTTCAACTCCCAGAATTCCTCAGCCAGGCGTGCCTGGCTGAGGAATTCTGGGAGTTGAAGTCCACAAGTCATAAAAGGGCCAAGTTTGAAGACCCCTGGTCCAAAACCATTAGGCTCAAAAACCAAGTTCCCTGAGTCAGTTCCAAGCACATTTAGTTAAGAAATCTATAAAAAGAAGCAAGAAGCTAACTGATTACAAGAAATCTTGGCTAAATATTCTAACCATACCAGTTATTTCTTTGTTCGTTGGGTCTTCAAAAGGCCACTCTTATTTTTCAGTATGCAGTAATATGGTTTTCTTTTGAATCAGCAGGCTTATTTATTTAAAACATTAATATAGCCGCCATCTTATACCAAACTCTGGGCAGCTCAGTCAAGGTTGCCTGAATCTAGCCAATTTAGGAGAGTACGATTAAGCCAACTATGATTAAATAGATATGTGAACCCAACCTTAGTTTGCTCCTAAGAAGTGGGACAACTTCACACAGAACAGAAAAAGCTTACCGGTGTGGTAGAATTTCCCAGAGAATCCCAGATTGAAAGTGAAATTGGGAACCAGGGCCCTCAACTTGTTCTGAGTGTTTAAAAGAGCCTGCAAGAAAAGAACAAAGAAAGGCTGAGAGAAACCATTCAAACCAATTTCTTAAACCAACTCACATGATGATAGCAATTCATACCCTTCTCAACAACTTCCTCTTTCATTTCTTTTATCGCATAAACTGGAAGCTCGGGAAATCCAAAAGACACAGCTCCACATCACCACCCCTCTCCCACTTTCAGGCTTCCCACAGCCAAAGTTTCCTCGTTGAAATATACCAGGGTCAGTGTTCCAGGCCAGCTGAATCTGTCTTCTTCCTGGTCTGTGTTTTGATGAGATATTTCTTTGATCTTTAATTGCTCTGGCATTTTCTGGACTTGTGACATCTTTTCTGGTCTACACATTCCGAGCATTTACGACTCCAGTTACTGCACTCTAAATTGTCTCCACAATCATTCTGGATACTTCCCTCTTTTTTAGAGGTTTGCTATTTTGAAATCAAACATGGCCGTTTTGAACTTTTTCAATAACCGACATCTTAAATGTACACTGACTGTAATATCTTGGTTAAGAGTTGCCAAAAAATACATACAATCTAAAAAACGAAAGGAACAAAACGCCCAAGGTCATTGAGTTTCATTTTGGGCATGTTTTTTTTTCTATGTCTAAGTTCAGCATTTGAATAACTACAATTCTGCTGGCTCTCCGTCAACATTTTAATAATTACAATCCACATTCTGAATTATAACTGAAGCTCCATATAGTCCTCTTAGGATGTCTGCTTGTGTGTTGCTTGTTTAAGGGTGGATAACTGTCTCATTCTTTAAAACACTATTTCATATTTAGTGTGCCACTGAGTAATACATATATAATGCATATACATATAATTTATAAGCAACCTCATTTGACTAAAATCCCTTTGATATTTGGCATCTGCATTCTGTTACTGAGTCTTGACATTCCGAAGCATCTGGGGAGGTATGCCTTCAGAGAGAAAGATAATGCTAAAAGCAGCTTAGCAAAGCCTAACTTGGGTTACTATAACAACAGACGTGTCAGTTGATAAATTCAAAGCATTCCCATGTTTCAGGAAACTGCACTGGTCCTACTGATAGGAATCCTCCACCCAATTAGGTTCAAGAACATTCCCAAACAATTGCTCTTTACAGGGTGAATCTTCATTTCACATGCTTCTCAAGATTGGATCTCAAAATATTCACAAGCTCAATCATCAGTCATCATCAATAAAAGTCAGAAATAGAAGATTTCCGCAAGTGATTTGCAGGTACTGTTTATCTTTCTTCTGACATTTTAGTATATCGAAAACAAATCCATACATATAACTGATTTATTTTGACTGAGGTAACTTTCCTAAGCACTATTTATCAGATGCTTCTAACTTCTTTGTCACAGCAGGAAAGTATATTACTTCTAGACCAGGGGTGTCAAAACTCTCAACGTCATGTGATATGTCGCAACGAATCGTGACTTTTTTTCCCCATTGCCGGCAATGGGGTGGGCGCTGTTTCGCCATGATGCATCTGGCCCTTAACGGGCCGGCAGTTTGACACCCCTGTTCTAGGCAATGCTCCATACTTTCTTTTAAATTTCATTATGTAAATATATTTGTTCCTATAACTACATAACTATTATTTCTAAAAAATTATAACCTGATACATATTTCCCATTTTTATTCTTTTTTTAAGAACACGCATAGATTGAATGAAAGCAAAGATCCCTATGTTTTTGTAAGTCCAATTACATCTCGTTTGTTCATCCTCTAGTTTAATTTTATTTACTCTTCCAAGGCTTATTTCAGAATTAGTGTAAATGTGAAAGGAAAGACCCAGTGTTGGAGCATTCACCGCTTCTTGAGCAGGTTGTTCCATTGGTTAACTGTTCTGTCAGGAAGTTTCTCCTTAGTTCTAGGTTGCTTCTCTCCTTGATTAGTTTCCATCCGTTGCTTCTCGTCCTGCCTTCAGGCGCTTTGGAGAATAGCTTGACTCCCTCTTCTTTGGGGCAGCCCCTGAGATATTGGAACATTGCTATCATGTCTCCCCTCGTCCTTCTCTTCATTAAACTAACATACCCAATTCCAGCAACCGTTCCTCATAAGTTTTAGCCTCCAGTCCCCTGATCATCTTTGTTGCTCTTCTCTGTGCTCTTTCTAGAGTCTCAACATCTTGAAAAATGTACCCAGAAATAAAAAAGGGAAAGAGTTGTATCTTTCTCCTTGTCACTTTTTTAGGCTAAAACTGGCACTCAAACAAAATATCTGGGGGGAAGAAATTAGGGGACTTATGAAATCTATCGAGCGATTCTTCAGGAAAAAGAGCAAGGCGATTTGACACCTTTTCTTATTTACTTCTCATCTTCTTCAAATCAAAGCAACAAGATGAGATATAGGCCACACAAAACATTTTCTAAAAATAATATGCAATAGTGGTGGCCGGTTATGCAACTCCGTGTCTCCTGTAAATTATCTTCTGGATATTTTGGCTGAAGATCATTTTTTCCTTTGAAGTTCTCTAGGAACCTGTTCTTCTTCTTGTGCCATATCCGTTATCGGACGTTGGCGATCATGTTGGCAATCCTGTTTTTATCAGCAGCCGCACGAAAAAGTGCTGCTGAGTTTTGTCCAAATCAGTTCCTTAGATTTTGAAGCCATGATCTAGGAACTTGGGCAAGTCTATTTCCCCAAAAAATGGGAGATTTCACTCAACGAATTCCCATTTCACGCCAGTTTCCTTTGTTTTTCCCCCCTTATCAGTTCCATTTTTTTCTCTCCCAATCTTTTCAAACATCAGATAATGAAAAGACAAAAATAATACAAGCAAACTGAGTGTAATGTATATTCTTCCAATTTGCTGCTCGGTGTACACCGGAAAATATGTATTTTTAAAAATTATTTTAACCAAGATGATGATTTGGAAACAAGCAACTAGATGTGTCCCACTGAAAGTAGATGTGATAGTGAGTTAATATACTTACATTTTGGAATTAATCTGCGAAAAACATGCCAACTGTTTTGATACTGGGAAATGTTTCTCCGCTGTGCTTCTCATTTAAGAAATCAACAAACTTGCAAGATTGCCTTTTGTTTTTGTTTTGTTTTTCTTTTGAAAAAAGAAGTTAATCTTTCCACCTTGGCAGAGATTCTCTTTCAAATGCATAAAAGTGAGTATTATCTTCTTAGCATCAAATCCATGCAACTAATGTCAGATTAACGCTCCATTTCACACTGCTAAACTGGTAAACATAAGTATGTTTTAGACTAGAGTGATCTCATCTGAGTCTTTCTGTAATCACCAGAGAAGCTTTACAAAGGAAGGTTAACGTCTATAATTCCACCCAGGACTACCAGGGAAGCGCTGGATTTTCATCCTTGGCTGGGATCCCATCTGGCAGCAATCTGGAGTACTCACAGAAATGTGTGATAAAAACAAAAACAACTGCTCAACAACCCCCACTTAAAAGAGTCTGGGAATTATACCTGAAAGAAGCAGGATTTTTAATTTGAGTTTATGCTCTTTGGATAAACCCGGGGTTTTAGTTAGGATTTTCCAAATCTGGCAAGTTCTCACCATCTTTCTATGAGGACATTGCAGGCTCTCTGCCTTTCTCGCTACGTTCACTTGTTGCACCAACGTCCCCATCCTCGCGTAGGAGGACCACAAATTTAGATCGCTTTAGCAGTCTGGCTTTACGCACGGAATTTCCCGGCTCCTCAACCATGCACCAGAGTTTTATAAGAAAGATGGAGTCTTGTTTTTCCTACTGTGGGAAGTCAGCCCACCCCCCAGAGAAGGAAATAATAATAATAATAATAATAATAATAATAATAATAATAATAATAATAATAATAAAGTTGGAAGGGATCTTGGAGGTCATCGAGTCCAACCCCCTGCTCAGGCAGGAACCCTACACCATTTCAGACAAATGACTGTCCAGTCTCTTCTTAAAAACTTCCAGTGTTGGAGCATTCACCGCTTCTGGAGGCAGGTTGTTCCATTGGTTAATTGTTCTAACTGTCAGGAAGTTTCTCCTTAGTTCTAAATTGCTTCTCTCCTTGATCAGTTTCCATCCGTTGCTTCTTGTCCTGCCTTCAGGCACTTTGGAGAATAGCTTGACTCCCTCTTGTTTGGGGCAGCCCCTGAGATATTGGAACACGGCTATCATGTCCCCCCTCGTCCTTCTCTTCGTTAAACTAGACATACCCAATTCCAGCAACTGTTCCTTATATGTTTTAGCCTCATCCCCTGATCATCTTTATTGCTCTTCTCTGCACTCTTTCTAGAGTCTCAGCATCTTTTTTACATCGTGGTGACCAAAACTGGAACCAACCCTGCCCCCAAGTCTCTCCGTCCCAAGCAGAAGCCAGCTCTGTACAAATGCAGATGCAAACCATCAGGAAAGTTGGAGCTAGAAGCTTAGGAATACAAAGACACCTAACATCTGCATACCCCACTCAAACTCTAGGAGTCATTAGCCCCAATACCAGGGAAGCAGGATATAACCCTTGGGACATAATAGGATTAACCCACCACCATCAAGAATACCAGAAAGGCACACCCAGACTCAGGTCAGAATACATGACACAGGAAATACAAAGCCTGAAACAGGAACAGGAAACTACTTCAAACAAAAGGCTTGAGAGGGTATAAAAACCTACTACTCACATGTACTCAGTCCTTTTTTTCTCTCCCCTTTCCTGCCAGAACCATCTTTCTGTCTGGCTCTTCAATAAACTGCAACCTTCTTTCTAAAGCAGTCACCATGTTGTTTATCCCCGGCTTGGATGAATCACGATGAAGACTTTTCTTTCAACACTACTATACCAAACTTTTGGGAAAGAGAAAGCAGCATAAAGCCACTTCTTCTTCTCCAAAACACAGTGGAATGTCACTATTAAAATTAAACCCTGCTTCTCTGAGTGTGCCATCTTCCAACACCTGGAAGGTGCACCCTACAATTATTTCATTACTTCTTCTGGACAGAAGGATAAAACAAAGCTGACCCTGATCTCTTCATCAGCAACTTAACAAGGGTTCATAAGAGGGATTAAAACAGAACAAAACAAAAAAGCACACAACTAGCAGGATTGACCTGACTATCCTGTTTATGGATTCTTGTATTATTCACCAGCAAAAGATATCCAGATTATTCTATTCCTATCTTTTTCAACAGAAGCCCATTTTTATGGGAAGCTGCATTACAGTTCCTACTATTTTAAAAACAGCAAATGAAACTCAGCTCAGCTCTTAGGAGAGGTCGTTAGGAAACAAACTCTTAAAAGTGCACCACAAGCCATATTTAAAAGGGCTTGAACTTCTCACTTGAAATGAACTTCAAAATATGCTGCTATGTATAAACGTTTATAAAATAGATCATGCAATCCAGCAGATGAATACTTTTTCATACTACTGTGAAATCTTTAACCTCATACTCTACTATGACATAGACTATTTTCTTTAAACCCAATACTATACATAGATTAAGTAGAAAAATCCATTGGGGTTGTTCTCCCTAGCCAATATATTATGGTTTTATCCTGACTGTACTCAAAAATTTAGACGCCTAAACCTACACCTTCTCTATAGGTGGGCAATAAATGTCATCCACTCTGCCATCTCTTAGCAATTGTTAAAAAGGTCTGTTTGTCAGCCAAGCTCTACTTTCCTTCTGAGGATTGGTAAGTTTGAATTTGTAATTCAACGAAGACTGAATGTAGCAAACCCACTCACATCACTGGTACAAAAGATAAATGCAGACTGTTGTGACAGCAGATCTTGTGATCACTTCTTCAACATCAGATAATCATAATTAGGGGTGACAGTTTCAGAACAAAAGACATTTCATCTTTCATTTCCCCCCAAACTGAGGATTTCAGAATTTAAGGAAGGAAAAAAGCTATTTTAGAAAAAAAATAGTATTTTACAAAAAAAAAAAAAAAGTGTTGCAGTTCTCATGTTTAATGGAAAGAGTGAGGATCTATATCAGTGATGGCGAACCTTTTAGAGACCGAGTGCCCAAAAACTGGCCCTGCCCCCGCTTCACCCCCTGCCCCGCCCTGCCCTGCCCTGCCTCCACCCCATCCCCTACCCCGCCTGCCCCCAGGGCCACTCACCGCCTCCAGGGCCCACCACAGATCGCCCAGGCAGCCCAGCAGCACCATGGCAGCCACACCCTCTGCCCGCGCCCTGCAGAATCAACTGTGCGTGATGGGGCGTGAGGGCAGAATCTTGTCTACACTGCCTGGCTGCCATATCCTTGGCTGTGCTGCTCCGCGTGGGCCACGCTTGGGGGCGACTCTCCTCCAGGGGGGCTGCTGTTGAGGAGGGGGTCATGGGGGCAGGCAAGACTGGGGCAATGGCACGTGTGCCCACAGAGAGGGCTCCGAGTGCTGCCTCTGGCACACGTGCCATAGGTTCGCCACCACTGATCTATATCCATTTGAATCTGTTAGTAAAGATACTTGGGGGTCTGACAGTTGTTTGTTTATATTCCCATCCAGTCTGTTCCACATTACCTCCACATCAGACACCTTCATGCGTGTCCCCTCTTTGCCCACAAAGATATCATCAATGTCCACAAGGAGGTAGCGGTCAAGGGTCAGACAGAGACGTTTGCCAGTCAGATAAGCAATAGCATCAACAAAGATGAGCTTGTGCAGCCAGAAATTGAGATTATTACCAAAAAGAACCCTCTGGATACCATCGTGGAGACCGAGATCCTGCACCACGGTGGCATGCAAAGCTCTGTGCATAGTCAGGTGAGGGATTGATTCAGACGATTTGGTGCTGGCCATCAGTACAGGTTCATAGGTTGTGTGATTTGACTGGAACACCGTCCAATCGTCCCCAGGCAGAGGGCCCTGTTCCACTTCGTTAGCCTGGGTAATATAGAGAAGTGGGGCACTGGGATTGATGTGATAATCTCGCAATCCCAAGTTGGAATGTAGGAAGAGAGGGAAGCCTTTGAGCTGAGCACTAAGCAAGCTGTTCTCATTTGCTTTGAAGAAACCGATGATTCCTACTCCGTACTCCACGCAGTATTTGTCCAAAAGATCCCTGTTCCAGGTATCCAGGTTCACATATTTAAGGATATTCTCGTAGATAATAAGAGCGTAGCGACCACGGTCCTTATCCATTAGGGTGGGCATGTCTCCCTTTCCAGGAGCAATCTCTGTCCTGTATTTAAACCGGCTCGATTCTAAGATGGCCACAATCTCTTGACCCAACTGGGAATAAATGCTTTCCACAAAAACTAGTACCACAGGGTCTGTACGCGAGTTGTCAACTGATTTTGTAAGCCTCCAGCTTGCCTGGGGCTGGATGAGGATCCGGTGTTGACTGCTACAATCGCTGAAAGGAAGAGGAGGCGGTTCCTTGATTTTGGGACTGTTAGTGACATAGTAAGCCAGGAAGCACATGGAGACCAGGCTGAAGGCCATCAGCAGCAGAATCAGTCTGTGGAGCTCCAACTGTCGCACATGCCTCACCACTCTCCACAGCTGAATCATGATGAGGCAGGTGGCTTAGCCTTGCCTCAAGTTTGGCACCTATCAAGCTGCCTCGGTGTCTCCAGCGCCACCACCGGAAGAGGCAGTGGCAGCTCACGGAAAAGAAATGTAGGCTGCAGAGGGGAAACAGGACTAAGTGAGCAGCTGCAAGACTAGATCCCCAGTGATCTGCCATTTATCTCAGGTGACCATGGCCTTCAATTCCCATTGCTCCCTTGAGCACGTCCTCCCTTTTGTTTCCTTGCTGGCTGACGAGAGTCCTAGGAAGCAAGGAGGCTGCATGCAATTGTAAGGGAAGTATAGGCTCTCCAGAAAATGAAGCGGCGCCACCAACCGATGAGCTTGCCAATCACATGGTTGTTATTCTGAATTTGCCACCTGCAATGAAAAAAAAAACAGATAAATTGAGGAGTTCTAGAAAGATCAATAGTGCTACAGTGAAATGCCTAGGGTGACCTATTAAAATCACACATTGTTTCTGATATTATTGATAGCGATAAGTGGGACTTACAAAAAATGCTCAGCATTCCAACCTGCCACTCCTAATTTCAGAAAATTGTATTTCGGAACTTCCGGTTTCGGCGGCCGACGAGACGGGTGGAAGAAGCCGGAGCTCTGGCTTCTCAGCCCGATTTCGCTTTGCCCAGCGACCCTAAAGGGTTGGAAAGTTGCCCTGGAGGGGCAACAAAGAAGGAGGGATACTTCAGGAACCCGGACCAGACGGTGGTCGGTCTGAGCGGACTGAAGAAACCCTCTGAAAGGACGAAGGAAAGGCTGCCGGGTGAGCCGTGGCGCTCTGCCAAACAGCTGATTGTCAACAGCGTGCTGAAGCTGGGTGAGCCAGTGTTTTTTCCTTTTCCTCGTGGATTAAAAAAGAGCTAAAAAGTAAAGACCCCAGAAGGATTGAAGCTAAAGGCGGCGAGCAATTACAAAAGGGGAAGATATTTAAGGAATACAGAAAATTCTATTTCATTTCTCCCCTACCAATGATTTCTAACCCTGACAGCATAAGTATCTAATGCCCTCTGAGTATGTTCAATTCTTCCTGGACTTTTCTGTGCTTCATTTTCCTTTTCAAGGTTTCTTCCTGTGTGTGTGTGTGTGTGTGTGTTTCTATTCCCACAACCATCACATTATTTCCCCCTTGTTTTTTGATAATCCTCTTTGGTTTCCTTGATGTCATAATTCAGCCCGGAGCTGGCTACTAGCGTATGTGATGTGAATTGGGAAATTGTCCCTGTGATGTATAAGTAAGGTGTACTCAGAGCAATTCAATTCCTAGCTTCTGGCATAAAAATAATTAAATGTGTCTGAATTTAGGGAAATTATAATGTATAAAATAGAAAAAAAATTGAATAACAGTTAAAGGATTAGATGACTAGGCACATTAAATGGAATATTTAAAGATTAAATATATTTTTAATTACGGTTAAAAAGAATAAGAAATTTTGGGAATGAATATATATTAGCTTAGGAGGAATATATATATTTAAGTAGTATTTTACTTTTTATGTTTCTTTACTCTTGCTCTCTTTTCCTTTTCTTTGCTGTTTTTACCTATTCTTTAAGAAATGTAAAAGTGTTGAGATGGTTTATATGGGAAAAATGGATTTAAATCTTTTAAAGGAATTAACTGTTGAGAAAATCTTAACCAGCAAGAATACTTTGAACTTTATGGGAGAAACAAATCTAAATAAGGACTGTAACAGGATATAAGATGAGGCAACCAGAATGATTAGATAGAAAAAAAATATTATATTGATGTGATCAATATTTCAAGGAATATTGGGGGGAAATCATATATGTAACTGTTAGTTATCAAAATAATAAGAACTGTATTATTTCAAGGTTTGCAAAGAAGACATTTTGGGGGAAAAGGGAAATCAACTAAATGTACTATATGGATTATGGATTATAGAAACCAATTGTTAAATGATTTTTCTTTACAAATGTAAACCCAGCAAACACACTGTTTACCAACTATTAAGTGATTTATGTTTTAAAAAATCAATAAAATATATGGAAAAAAAATACTTTTTAGAAGGTCACTTAATGAATGGGGAAACATGTATACAGCTAAGTCCTCAGCTTATGACCATAATGGAGCTTGCCCACTATGGGCGTAAGTTGTAACCATTGTAACATGGGTCATCATGGGACTGATCCACTTTTAAAGCCCCTTTCTGCAGTGGTTGTTAAATAAATGTGGTAATTGCAAAGTGAGTGCTGTGGTGGTTAAAAAAACTAGTTGTTTGCTACAGGTGTCTTTGACAAAAATCAGAAGCAAACGACAGTTTTTGGCAAAATTGTTGTAAATCACAGTCATTTGACTTCAGGATACTGCAAACATCCATAAATGCCGGCCAGTTGCTAAGTGCCCACAATGCGGTCATGGAACAGGGACACCTGTTGGAACTGGAACATTAGCAAGGCTTTTTTTTGTCATAGAACGCCCAGAACGGAGTTCCGGCATCTTTTTTGGATGGAACCTTGTAGGATAGGCAAGGCGGGTTATATGACATATGTGAGTTCCGGCACCTTTTTTTTTTCTTCCAAAAAAAGCACTGAACATTAGTATATTGGGGGGGGCATGCCATAACTTTGAACGGTTGAAGGACTTGAAGCGTCGAGGATTAACCGTTCCTTATTTCAGAGAATTACCAGATTTTCCACACTGATACCGTGTTATTTTGTCATCAGAGATGCTCTACATTCATGTATCAAGATTAAAATTCTTTTTCTAAAATAGTCACCACTGTAAACTCCGACAAAAGAAAATGAGGAACTCTAGAATATCATCATTACAATGCAGAAAAAACTCTTTGGTGTTATTTGATAATAGAATGGGCACCAACGTATTTATTTTTAGAATGACATAATCGCACAAACGATACAATTAAGATCACAAAAAGATTTTACTCTTATTTTTTTCCCCTTAGGTTTTAAATTCAGAAATCATATAATTAATTCATCTAGGGCAGGGGTAGGCAACCTTGGCTCTTTTATGACTCGTGGACTTCAACTCCCAGAATTCCTGAGCCAGCATGGCTCAGCTTGGAAACCTCTCCCTTTCCCCTCAGCATGGCTGGCTCAGGAATTCTGGGAGTTGAAGTCTACGAGTCATAAAAGAGCCAAGGTTGCCTACTACTGATCTAGGCTTAGGTGAATAAGTTAAATACTAGTATAAAATCTTTAAATTATAAATACATGAACTATTGAATAAGCACATCATTGGAAAATATTAGAAAGAAAAGAAAATGCAGCAATAGAAATAGTAAAAGAAAATAAGGTAATATTTTTCAAAGTATTCAAAAACAGCAGCTCCCTTACTTTATGCCTCAGTTCCTAAAGATGCCGAAGTACACAAAATTAAGAAAATCTGATCAGAAAAAAGATGTCTTGTGCTCTCAAAGTAGAGAGTCAAATCAAATTTATGAAGCAGAGACCAATCCTTATTAAGAGAAATTCCCTATTTTACTTATTTAGTTGTCTCCATTCTAACATGGCTAAGTGTAATACAATAATTTTTAACAGACTTCTAAAGAATTAAGAGGAAAATTTGCTTTGAGAGGATCATTTTGTGTGGGGAAAATGCTACTTTTCATTCCTTCAAGATACCACAACTGTCTTAAATATGTATTTATAGACCGAATATGTTTTTTTTGTGGGCTAGTAAATTCTGTCTTATTGGTAAAAATGATGTTAGTCTTCATTAGAAGAAAAGAGAGCTAATCCAATCACCATTTAATGTTGCTTGTTATAAAATCTGCCTAGCTAAGAAACTTTCTATAGCAAATAAATGAAGCCAGGAATCCCGTAACTGCTCACATTTAAGAATTTCTCTTTCACAAAATTAAAATCTAACTAGTAAACAATTGCAATGTATGGCTGTGAAAGTTGGACCATAAGAAAGGCTGAGCACCAAAGAATTGAGGCCTTTGAAACTGTGGTGCTGGAGAAGACTCCTGTGAGTCCCCTGGACTGCAAGGCGGTCAAACCGGTCGGTCCTAGAGGAGACCAACCCCGACTGCTCTTTAGAAGGCCAGATCCTGAAGTTGAAACTCAAGTACTTTGGCCACCTAATGAGAAGGAAGGACTCACTGGAGAAGAGCCTAATGCTGGGAGAGATTGAGGGCAATAGAAGAAGGGGACGACAGAGAATGAGGTGGCTGGATGGAGTCACTGAAGCAGGAGGCGTGAGCTTAAATGGACTCCAGAAGATGGTAGAGGACAGGAAGGCCTGGAGGAACGTTGTCCATGGGGTTGCGATGGGTTGGACATGGCTTCGTAACTAACAACAACAACAAGTAAACAATCTTTTATTTTATTTATACAGGTAGTCCTCAACTTATGACAACTGAGCCTGGAATTTTAGTCATTAAGAGAGATGCCCATGTGACTGTCTCACTCAACAACCACAATTTCAATTCTCCCCACTGCGGTCATTAAGCGACTCATAACTTTTAAGACAGTGGGGGAGGCCTTGGGAGGCCTGGCATTCACCAGCATTCAGAAATCTGCTGTGGGTCAGGAGGCCTTGGCTGACTAGGCCCACTACTGTGGGCGCCTTCTCCCTGACCTACCACTTTCAAGAGGCCCAGGCCTTCTTCTTGTTGCGCCACACCTGGGACATTTTCTCAAGGCTGGCCAGGAAAAGGAACTTTGTTGGACAGAAAGCTAGTGAAGGCCAACTTCTTCAAGGCTAGAGAGGCTCTTTGAAGTCTTGAGAAATGTTGCCTCTCTAGCCTTGAGGAAGATGGCCTTCACTAGCTTTCTAGCTGCATCTCGCATTGCCTGGGCATGCCCGTCAGCAGCTGCAGGCAAAGGGAAATGGACTCAGGTGGGGTGGGGTAGGGAGAAGACCCAGGCTTCTCAGGAGTGGTGGATCAGAAGAAGACTCACATGCTAGTGGACCTAGTCAGTTGAGGCCTCCTGACCCATTCTGGAGCGAGATGCAATGCTCCACTGATTGTAAGGGTGGGCATGCTGTCAAGTGCCCAAATATTGATCCTGTAACTGCTGGGGTGCTACAACAGTTGGAAGTTCAAGCAGGGATCATACATCCCTTCATTCAGCACCATGGTCATTTTGAACAAACGGTGGTAAGTCGAGGAGTATCTGTGGTAATATTTATAGTTAATTTCATTTAAAATATTTTATGTTGCTTTTCTCCTTTACAGCATCCAGAGTGGAATCACAAAAACAATTAAAATAAATTGGAGATGAAGTAAATCTGTACAAGGAAGATCAAATTGTTAGGCACTCGAGCCTATCACAGAAAATAGACGAAACAAACTGCCTAATAATCTTCATCGCCTCACAGTTTCCTTCATTTTTTTTTGAGTTACAAAGATTTTTCCTACAAATCAAAATACAGCAGAATTCTAGGGCCAGTTCCATGCTCATCAGACACGCATCTGCTGTTCAATAGCAAGCAGGAGGTGCAAAGCTGTAGGACTGGTTCGGCCAAATCAAGAACCAAAACGCCAAGTGACTACATCAATTTGTGCCCAAGGATAACTCTTCATAGAAATGTTTTGTTCCAAGAATGCAAGCACAAGCATGCACACACACACACACACCCTTCATCAGACTGCCAGGTCTTTGAGTTGCCGACTCATCAAGGCCTTGCCAGCTGGCCCAGTGTTGGGATGGCATCAACAATCTAAAGCCAAGTGAAATGAGACAATGAAGTATGATGCCTAGCAGCAATTTCTGTATTCAGATGACTAGACTTTCTGAAGGGCGCTAAGCAATCCCATGGTAAACTTCACATTACCAGGCAACAACAATTAGAATATTAAAAGGGCACTCTCAAGTACAGATTAAAGTACATTTAACAACGAACCTGGGTATCTAACTCACAAACTCCTAGAACCACATAAAAACCCATCTACTCACTAGACCAGGGGTGTCAAACTCAATTTCACGGAGGGCTGCATCAGCATTGCGGTTGCCCTGGGGGGGCCAGGGGTGTGTGGCCAGAGTGGGTGCAGCCTACCGAGTGGGCATGGATAGAGTGGGTGTGGCCTACTGGGTGGGCATGACCAGTTCTACATCATTCGCGTCAAGGGTGCCTATGGGGGCCTGGGCAGGAGTGGGACAGATCTGAGGGTCTCTCGCAGAAGGGGGTGGGACCGGAGCAAGTGCCAAGGCAGGGTCCACCGGGGAAAGTAACAAGATGGCCACCACAAAATTATACATTGGCTCCCAGCTGGCCTGGGCCAGGGCCAAGGCAGCGGGGGCCGTTCCCTCACTGTTTCCAGGATGGCTTCGCGGGCCGCATCCGGCCCCCGGGCCTTGTGTTTGACATGTCTGCACTAGACTGTTTTGTCAGCTAACCCAGAACCGATTGCTGTGTCACGTCACTTCTGATTCTTAAATAAATGGAAACCTCCTTTCTTGCAGCCTACTTCCAATTCATTTCTCCAGCGTCTTTATCCTGTCTTGGAACCAGACCAGATTTTACTTCCAATAGTTTGGCATGCCAGATGGGACCCCAAGCTAATCTGACCAACGGACATGATCCGGGTAAGCCTTCACCTTGCAGGCAGCAGACCCCTTGTGTAATAAACAGTGCAAACCATGCCAATCTTCCTTAGCAGTCTTTACCAAGGGGAAAAATACTAAGGTATTGATCCCTGGGCCCATTCTTTATTTATTTTCCTTTTTTGCTCTCAAAATATTTCAGCCAAATATCCTTGGCCTTTCACTGTTCTATGCTTATCCTTGAATACCAGGACCTGATCCAATAGCTAGTGAGATGATTTTTCTCCCTGTTAATTTTTTTTTGGGGGGGGAGGAATAGGCAATTATATACATAGTATGCAATATGAGCTTAGAGCTCATCCTAAAAATCATAGATGCATTTAGACGATGCAGTTTCATTTTTCTAGGGTGAGAAGGATTTGAATAGGAATTTGGATTAGAACAGACGTTTGGAAAGTTATTTTAATGCAAGACTCAAAAGTGATCCCATCATGACAGAGAACCTATTTCGCTTGTCCTCTTTGCAGAAATTAAGAGAGCCCAAAAGTCATTTTCCTTTTAAAACTCTAACTGACATCTGATAAATGCACTTAAGCTGTTAACGCCTGCAGAAGATATGTAATGTACAAAATCAACTGTAACCATTGCAACCAATTCTACGTGGGACAAACATCACGTTAATTAAAAACCAAGATCCATGAACACCAGCTGGCAGTCAAACACCACGATCTCCACCCATACCGACACCAAGCAGCACCAATTCGATTAGAGCAACACAAAAAACATCAGCCACGCTACTGTGGGAAGTCAGCCCCCCCCCCAGGAGAAAGAAATATTTTTGGAAATATTTAAAAGACAGAATATATTTCCCTAAAGGATTTTAAAGGCAGAAACCAACCTCGTCCCCCAAGTCTCTCTGTCCCAAACAGAAACCAAGTCTGCAAATTGCAGATGTGATAATCTTGTCACACTGGAGTCAGGAAACTGGGATTAGGAAGAAAGATCCCTAGAATCAACAACCCCTGACACCAAAAATCTAAGAGTCATCAGCCACAGCCCCAGGGAAGCAGGATATGACCCTTGGGACATAATAGGATTAACCCACCACCATGAGAATACCAGAAAGGCACACTCAGACTCAGGTCAAAGTTCATGCCACAGGAACAACTCCAAACAAAAGGCTCAAGAAGGTATAAAAACCCACTCCCTACATGTGCTCACTCTCTTTTCTTCCAGAGCCATCTTCCTGTCTGGCTCTCTTCTTCAATAAACTGCAACCTTCTTTCTAAATCAGTCGCCATGTTGTTTATTCCCAGCTTGGACTGAGCCACGATGAACTTGGGCAGCGGCATGATAGGTGTCGGTTCATGGCTGTAGCGGTCCTAAGGTAAGCGGGTGAGGGACACGTGGGGCAGCTCCAGCCCAACCCCACTGTAGTTTGATTTTTAGGCGTGCACCTCGCCCCATAACTAGGTCTTATTTTGGGGATAGGTCTTATTTTGGGGAAAACACGATAGAGGCGGGAATGATTTTACTGTATAAGTATTCCTGATAACAGCTTCTGGGTAGTAAATTACAAGCTTGTACACCACATTATTACTATTGGTATTATTGCCATTTTTACTATAGGCAAAGGTCTCCCCTACTTTTATTCTCAGAACAACCTTGTAAGTTTGAATCAAAATCACCCAGGAGCTCCACCTAAAGAAAGGATCTGCTTTATAGCTACCCAAGTCCCAAACCAACACAGTCTTGAACACAGACTGGAATATTCCAGATTTAAATTATCGAGTGAGTCACTATCCTTCAATCTGATCTACTTCTTCTGTGACATTAAAATGGAATACTGTCAAGAATTTGGCACTGAGTTTGTAGGAGGAATGTATACAGCTCTTCATATTAGTAGATTAGAACAGTAATTGGAACAGTTCATGTGGCCAGACTATAAAGGCTCACACCACAACAGTAGACATGTGAGTAGGCAAGCAAGAATTTCCCCCCCTCATTTTACCATACTCTCGAAATTCCATTTCTTTCTCAGGCCACAAAGAAACAGTCCACCTGGCTATATATCTTTTACTGAAGTACTGATAACTCATTGTCATGCATATAAAAAGTATATAAAACTGTCCAATACTTTACCAAAACCCACACATCTTCAAAAGCTCTTCAGGAGAGGAACATTTTAGTGTGAGAGATGAAAGCCAAAAAAGGGAGGATCTTGATATTTCTAGATGCTTCAAATATAAATACAAATTAAAACAGAGGATTTTAACCTATGGTGAGATCTGAAGTCACGGGTCTTCAAACCTGGCCCTTTTGACTTGTGGACTTCAACTCCCAGAATTCCTCAGCCAGGCACGCTGGCTGAGGAATTCTGGGAGTTGAAGTCCACAAGTCATAAAAGGGCCAAGTTTGAAGACCCCTGTCTTAAGTAGTAAGATTCCGCAGGTGCAGGCAATTCTTACTTTTCAGTCCTAATCTTTTGGGTCACAGTTATAAGCCTTTCAAAGTAAAAACAAAACAGAAACAGGATACCTTGGGGTAGATGCACAACAACTAGGAGCCAGTGAAATTCTAAATGAGGGTTCGTGCAGCCTATTCTACTCAACACCGAAGCCCTGTTATTTTAAAACAATTAAAATTTGCCAGCATATGAATGCTGAATACACGTATGGCCTTACATGTACGGCATTAATGAATATGGTTAACCTATTTCTTTTGAACATGTAGAAATTGAGCTGGGGGGTTTAAAAGAAGGAAGAGTTGAGTTTTTTTAGGCAATACAATCCCAATTACTGTAACTTTTTACCTGATTTAATTTTCAGTCTTGAGAAATAAGACCCACTTGGTAATAGCTGTCCAAGCATATTGAGAACAAAACAAACTGATCTCCAAAAAGTGCAACATCATTGACAGTTGACGGTGTTATGTCAAGAACACTTTCTCTTATAAAAATCTCTCCTATGGGATAATGGCCAGGCTCACAGTGGGGGTAGCGAGGCAGAAGATTAAGGGGCCAGATTCTGGTTGGTGAATTACAGGAATGGAAGCCCTCATTCTGCTAAGCCAAGCGGTAGGTCATAATTTCTCATTTGTTTAGGTGAAAAGCATCCCTGACATCTTCAAGCCTAATTAAACCACTTTTTGTCAGAAGAAAAGAACCAAATAAGGCATGGATTTAAAAAAAACAAAACAAGCTCTGCCAAGAGGTTTACAAACATGTAATTTATTTTGTACTTTAAAGCATTTATTTGTTAGTGGACCAACCTAGAAGCTTTTGCTTTCGGTATCTGGTGAAAAGAGAACTGCTCCTCCCAAAAGAATAATTGGTGTTAGTTGTTAACTGCAGGCTCCAGCATTGGTTCCACCCTCTGGTCTCAAGCTTGTAGTTGACAATGAAGGCAATTCATTTGCTAATTCATTTGCTAAAGGTGGCAGTAAAGATGTAAACTCAAAATCAGAAAGCTCAACGGGAGTTTGCTGAAAAATAGAAATATGCTTTCATAAATAACACTTCATCTTATAGTTCAAACCTTCTTTCTCCCAAAAGCTCATCAAATATCAAATTAAGAATGTGTCCCCCAATGCCTCTATAGTCCAAAGGCACAAGTGAATTAGCAACTCCGGAAGTTACCAGTCGGACAGGAAACAGCCTTGCTGTGGAAAACTTCCAATGAAATGACAGCAAAATAACATCAAATAAAGTTTGAAATACCAGTGCAAATCAAAAATTTGAGAAGTAGGTAACTTCTCTCTCCCCAAGATAGAACCGCATTACTGACACAGTCGCTATGGGTCGGACACGACTTCGCAACTAACAACAACAAAAGATGATTTTACGTGAACTGGAATCTCATACCGCACTCAGTTATTATTTGTTCACTTTTGGCTTAGCGCAAAACGAGAACTAAACTCTGGCTTAATATGATCTGTAAACCCAGCCCACTGTTATTCAGAAATCAATGATAAAAAATCTTAGTTTACAATGACGTATAAGCCTAAACCACTGACTTGAAATTATAACTCTTCTCAAATGATGGGACCGCTTTGTTTAAATTACGACCGGCTTTTCTATAAGTGGCATACAGTACATCTCTGAAAGTTTTTCTATTAGGGTTAGGCTATGAGTCACGCCTTTGTTCAGGAGTGCCATAAAATTATCACAATACAGCTGAATATTTTATGGATTTTCATTTGGGCATAAATAATGCAGAACTAAAGAATACTATCCACACTTCCTCTTAAAGGAGAATGGGGACTGTAGGAAACTTTCTAAAGAACTCTGAACAATGAATGCAGTAAGGAAACAGAAAAATGAATGTGGCTTGATATAGAGGCATCTTGTATATTTCAGCCATATATATTGTCTAAACCACCCAGAATTATTGAGGGCAATAGAAGAAGGGGACAACAGAGAATGAGGTGGTTGGATGGAGTCACTGAAGCAGTAGGCGTGAGCTTAAATGGACTCCAGAAGATGGTAAAAGACAGGAAGACCTGGAGGAACGTTGTCCATGGGGTCGCGATGGGCCGGACACGACTTTGCAACTCACAAGAACAATCGGTTAAGCAGGGTCACTTCAACAAGAAATGCAAAAGGTCAAAAACTAACTTACCTTTTTTCTTAATCTATCCAAGAATGCATTACTACCAGAAATGGAGCCCCAAGAAATGGGTAAAAAGCAGAATGTTTTTGTGTGCTTGGTAAAATGTACATGGCTTGCATGTGGGGGGGAAAAAGAAACATGAATGTAAACATTTAAGCTTCAGCTATCTCGCTGGCTGATGTTCTGTTACTTCTCCAGGATCTTCCCACCGTTGCTGCTCTCATGCTCAGAACTGAGAGAGCCTCTCAGCACAACGTTCTCAGCCTCTTTCAGAGGCCTCTGACAGCCATTCTCTGATCAGTGAAAGCTCAAACGGCCAGCAGAGCCGTGTTTGGAAAGGGAGGGATGTAAAGAGACCAACGATTCTCACCATCTATCAACTTCCAGGGCTATTCAGTAGCCTGCCTGAATGCAGCCAACACTGGATTCTCCATGGTAACTGGAAAGTGGCAGTAGGTGGGAAGAATGCAAAACACAGACGTACACATACACATCACCACACCAGAACCGGTCTGAGAAAAATAGGACATAAACATTCCAAAGCTCGGCTTGTACCTTCGGCCAACATCTTTATCTGTGTATCTTCTCCCTTCCTTGCAGAAAAATATTATGGAAAAGGAGGAAACACGTTCTGTTCAGGTACAGGAAAAAATCCATTTCCTGCTTTGTTTACTACTACTACTACTACTACTACTACTACTACTACTACTACTACTACTACTACTACTGTTGCTGCTGCTATACTACTACTACTAATAATAATAATAATAATAATTAATAATAATAATAATAATATAAAGTTGGAAGGGACCTTGGAGGTCATCTACTTCAACCCCCTGCTCAGGCAGGAAACCCTATACCATTTCGGAGAAATGGCTGTCCAGTCTCTTCTTAAAAACTTCCAGTGTTGGAGCATTCACAACTTCTGGAGGCAGGTTGTTCCACTGATTAATTGTTCTAACTGTCAGGAAATTTGGTTCTTCTCTTGGTTGCTTCTCTCCTTGGTTAGTTTCCATCCGTTGCTTCTTGTCCTGCCTTCAGGCACTTCGGAGCTTGACTCCCTCTTCTTTGTGGCAGCCCCTGAGATACTGGAAGACTGCTATCATGTCCCTCCACGTCCTTCTCTTCATTAGACATACCCAATTCCAGCAACCGTTCCTTATATGTTTTAGCTTCCAGTCCCCTGATTCTCTTTGTTGCTCTTCTCTGTACTCTTTCTAGAGTCTCAACATCTTTTTTACATTGTGGTGACCAAAACTGGATGCCATATTCCAAGTGTGGCCTTACCAAAGCATTGTAAAGTGGTATTAACACTTCACGTGATCTTGATTCTATCCCTGTTAATGCAGCCTAGCACTGTGTTGGAAAGTGAACTGTCTCTTCAACTGTTATTATTTTGAGTTTCTCCTAGGAGTAGTCTATAAAAAGCGAGAAAGATCCCTAATACTTACATCCATCTATGTTTTGTTGATTCTCAGTGAAGTTAATCCTACAGTTAGAGTATCAATCTAATCTATGATGTAAAAAAATAAATGGCTAAGAATTATAAACTGATGGTCAGGCAGTTTCTACAATATTACAGCATTTTTTCCTGTAGATGGGATTGTTAGTTTATAGGTTTTAGTATTATTTCACAGGGTCTTCATATGTTGATACTTTTCTTAAAAGATGCTGTGCAAGTGTCCTACAGTAGTGCCAAATTAAATGTTTCTATAGATTTTCCTAGAAATTGATCAAATGCAGAGGTTCATAATAATTGCTTATAATATTCCAAACCATAAATTACAAAATATGTAGTTTTCAAAAGTAAATATTAAAGATACTGCAAGTTACAATTAGAGTTAAGGTAGTCCATATTTGCATCATAAAAACAAAATATATATTTAATACTGCACATGTCAATAAAAATTATTTTCCAAAAGGCAATTTGACTATCTTGGTTTTTTCCCAAGAAAATGTTCCATTTCTTATCCAAGAAGCTTCTTCAGTTCTGACTGAATGGTGGGGAATGGTGGGGAATTCCGTTCCCCATCATTCAGTCAAAATTGAAGAAGCTTTTTGGATGCGAAGCAAAACTTCTTCAAGAAAAAAAGAGAGAAGAAAGAAAATCAAGAAAGTCCAGTTGCCTTTGGAAAAGCACTTTTTGGGCAAAAACTGTTTGTGTTTTGCAGATTTGAAATAAATAAGACTTTCTTTTAAGAGGTGGAAAAAGTGGAGGCTTCTAGATGCTGAATTATAATTCTTAGGAACATCAACCAACTAGAAACTGAAGAAATTAGGAAGACAAAGACCCCTACCCAAATTCTAAGGACAGGATATGACCTTTGGGACATAATAGGATTAACCCACCACCATCAGAATACCAGAAAGGCACACTCAGACTCAAGTCAAAGTTCATGCCACAGGAACAACTCCAAACAAAAGCCCAAAAATGTATATGTGGTCAGTTTTTTCCAGAGCCATCTTTCTGTCTGGCTCTCCTCTTTAATAAACTGCAACCTTCTTTCTAAAGCAGTCTCCAATTTGTTTATTCCCAGCTTGGACTGGACCCTGATGAAGATTTTTCTTTCGACACTCATAAAAGCTAATTTAATGAAAATGGTATCCATCAAGAAAAAAAATGAAGAACATTATTCTTTTAAAATATCCCATTAAGAAAGTACAGGCCTCCTTCTTCAGCTTTTTGAAGATTGTGCTAGGAGTTGCAGGATCTATGTCAACCTTCTCATCTACTAAATACTACGCCCAACACTACCCTAGGGCACTCTAGGCATGCTAGCCCCTTAATCTGTATGGCATTCTTGAGCATCCATGCAGCCTCCATCTCTTTCTTCTTTTGTCCCTGAAACCAGGGGATTCCGTATAATTTCTCCAAATTTCAGTAGCAAAATGCTTAGAAACAGGATGTATCCATTAGGACTAGGATTAATGAACAAACAAATGAAAAATACATAGAATAGACTGCATGCTTTTATAACATTGCTTTCATAATGGAATAAAGGAAATTTAAAATGTAGTAATAATAAGGACTTACTGATCTTTCAACTGAACTATTTTCTAATGGTTCAAAGGAAAAAGAAATCCTTCTCATAAGCCTCTCCTGGAAGTGCTTGGTTACTAGCCACTACCAGAGGAAAAAATATTTCATTTATGACAGTATTGATTATTCAGAATTGATGTGAGATATTTTTCCCCTTTGTCTCCCCCCTTACATTTTTCTCCTACTTCTTGAGTGTAACTTTCAACATATTATATTACAAAATATAATACAAAACCAAACCGTAGTGACGTGGGGGAGGAATCCACATAACCCCAAGCTTTTTGTGGAGGAAATGGAATTTTCAATGTAGTATCTGTCATGGTTCTGACAGATGAAACTCTTCAAAGAACTTCGAGGCATTGTTTATCTTAAGGAATCTTTATTTTGAGTAGCATAGCATCGGCAGTGCATAATCGAAGCCAAAAACTGGATTCCCCTCCCCTGAGCACATAGTACCAAGGCACAATTAACAGTCATAAATCACATTCCCCAATTAGCTTGAAACGCTGGCTTCCTCTCCAGTTCTCCAGCCCCCCAAATCCTTATCAGCTCTGGTTACAATAACCTTTGTTTCTCACGCTAGGTTTGGTGTTATTATGTCTAGCTGGACTCTCGTTCACATCCCCCCCCTCCCAGCATCATCTAACTCTAAAAGCAAAGGGAAAAAGATGGCTACATTTCCATCTGTTGTCAATGCAAAAACATCCGATGTTAGCAGCACTGACAGTATCCTGTTTACATTTTAACCAAACAAACATTATTATCCAAAATATGGCAAACAGGAAAGGAGATGACCAAGGCAAAAGATTCATTTAGATCCTTAATTTAAATAACTTTGACCCTGCCATGTCAGAAGGACTTTGCCTGACCACTTTGCTTAAAAGATAAGAGGACTGGGGATAATAGGTCAATGAGTTGCCCAACTACAGAAAGCAAAAGTCAACAGAGAATGACCTTTTTGAAAAATACTCCCTTGTCAGGAGGTAGTTTGTATAGAAAGACCTACCTTCACAAATCTAAGCCACGTTCAGCTCTGACTTGAAAAATCAAACACAAGAATTTTAAGATTGAAAGGAAAATGAAATTCTAACAAGAATCTTCAATTCTTCATCACTTATGAGGCAGCAGCCTGGTAAGATAGAGCTTCTGCTCAATTGCCCGTTGCCATATTTCCATTACAAAAGATACTCCTATTGTTACAAGTTGCTTTAGAAACTCCATTTGGGCTAGTGCAGGGGTAGGCAACCTTGGCTCTTTTATGACTCATGGACTTCAACTCCCAGAATTCCTGAGCCAGCATGGCTCAGCTTGGAAACCTCTCCCTTTCCCCTCAGCATGGCTGGCTCAGGAATTCTGGGAGTTGAAGTCCACGAGTCATAGAAGAGCCAAGGTTGCCTACCCCTGGGCTAGTGGTTACAATTATGCCTTTCTCAAAACTCCACTGAGTAAAGATGATGGGAATTGTAGTCAAACAGAGCCTATGAGCACTGCTGTAGGTTGGAGAAATCTGCTTTCTAAAAACTTAATATACTGCATGAATTCCACTTTTATGTAACATTTCTGCAGGTATTAGTAATAGCAGTCGGACTAATATGCTTTCTGTATCTAATCAAAGCATATTAAATCCAAGAAATGCAAATCCTGAAAGATAACACAATAAAATAAAGTCTAATCAGGTAGTAAAAGCTGACTATATTTGAGTAACTTCAACCAGAGGAAGCTGCCAGTGTCTCTCCCGTATCTATGGAAGAGAGATGTTTAGACCCATCCACTCAAAAACTTTTTAACCTATCTGATTAAATGATGCCACTTCATTTGTTAAAACATGTGCAGAGCTCAAAAATCATTTACCCCTACAGCATATCTGACAGAAGGCAATCCAATTGCTGTTGAAATCCTTCCAATGAAGGAAAGCTGTTCTTATTGTTAGAAAAGTCTTTATGTCCTCTGTGTGTATGTATTGTGGGAAGTCAGCCCCCCCCCCCCCGAGAAAGAAATATTTTGGAAATATTTAAAAGGCAGAATATATTTCCCTAAAGGGTTTTAAAAACAGAAACCAACCCATCCCAAGTCTCTCTGTCTCAAACAGAAACCAAGTCTGCAGATATGCAGATGGGATAATCTTGTCAGAAAGACTGGCATCAGGAAACTGGGATTAGGAAGAAAGATCCCTAGAATCAACACACCAAAAATCCAACAGTCATCAGCCACAGCCCCAGGGAAGCAGGATATGATCAGTGGGACATAATAGGATTAACCCACCACCATCAGAATAGCAGAAAGGCACACTCAGACTCAGGTTAAAGTTCATGCCACAGGAACAACTCCAAACAAAAGGCTCCAGAGGGTATAAAAACCCACTCCCTACATGTGCTTGCTCTCTTTTTTCCAGAGCCATCTTTCTGTCTGGCTCTCCTCTTCAATAAACTGCAACCTTCTTTCTAAAGCAGTAGCCATGTTGTTTATTCCCGGCTTGGACTGAACCACGATGAAGACTTTTCCTTCAACAGTATGTTTGTGTGCTTTGTTTTTTTTTTGTGTGTGTGTGTGTGTGTTGCAGCATACCTTTGGTTCATATTTAGTTTGTGATTCATGAAGACAGTCCAATTTTTATTGTATCGGTTGCTGCCCAGTATAGTCTCCCTCACTTTAAACACAAGTCTTTGATTTTTTTCCCTACTCAAGTGTAGGACTTTGCACATGCCACTTTTGACGTTACAGGCAGTCTTCCACTTAAACCCACAATTGGGACTGAACAATTCGGTGTTAAGTAGTTCAGTTGTTAAGTGAGTAATCGTGTAATTACGGCTAACATTATGATCTTTTTGTCATGACAGTTAAGCAAGACATCATGTTACTGTGACTTGAAATCTTTCCTGCTGTTTTCCCCACTGACTTTTTTTTTTTGGTCAACTGTTGGAAGTCGGCTGGGAAGGTCACAAATGACAATCACAGGATGCTGCAATTGCCACAGGTGTGAACCAGTTGCCAAGTACTTGGATTGCAATCATGTGCCTGCAGGGATGCTGCAGTAGCCGCAAAGTCATTTTTTTTTCCAGTGCTATTTTAACTTTGAATGTTTGCTAAACAAATGGTTATAAACGTGCTAATTCTTCTTTTGGTTTCTGCCCATATCTCCTGCTTCTTGTAATCTTCCTAAATACTGAGGCTGTCTTCCATTCCTACCTCTGCAAATTAGATAAAACATATTTTCTATCCGCTCATCCAGATCATCTACATACAATATACTGAATATCCCAGGGCCTAGTATTTATTACAAGTTTCTGCCCAAACTTGTCTTGCAGTATTCTGTAGTCACTAGTGGTCAAGCACTGGGTATGATCTCATTGTTGTCTTACCTGTATAAAAGCAAGGCAATTCTTAACAATTTTGGCCTCGTTCTGTTAAGTCAAGGAGCAAATAAAGTTCCTTCCTTTTCCACTTCTAATCCTGCCTAAATTGATTCCTGAATTAGTTAATTCTTTCTAGCAGCAGGAGGCAGAGACATAAAATGGCTTTCAAGAAATCTTGTTAAGTTAGCAGACTAACTAGTAGAGTCAAAGGGATATGTAAACATTTATCCCATTGGCACTGAGCGGTGAGCCACATGGGAATGTTCTCTGTGCCATTACCCCCAGTCTTGCTGGCCATTGGGAACTCTTTGGCCAAGCATCAATCACAAAGGTCAACTCAATTAGCATTCTCCTGCAGAAGCAGGAACAAAAACAGAGTTACAGAGAAAAACTGAAAAAATAAATATCTCTAAAAGAGCCTCTGAAGCCCAACAAAATAACAGTGGAATGAACAAGGGGAATTTTATGTTGTAGTGAAACTTTCCATTGCCATTTATCTTTTTTTCTTTATTATTAGCAATATAATCAGGCATAATAGAACTCATAATAGAACTGGTGAGCTGTAATGAGTAAAATATATGTGAAATCCTAGTTTTAATTTATATTTTCATTTTAAATTACATTGTGTTGATGTAATAATCTCATGTTATTTTAATATTTGCTCGGCAACAAACAGAGCCTATTTTTATGCAACACGCAATGTATCTGGAGCATTTCCGTTTGCCATAGCGTTTCATCTTTTACCCTCTCACTCTGGATGGGCAAAACCGTAAAGGTTAGTGTTCTGGTTCTAAGTGCTCATATATATCTATTTCATAGGCATCTGCCTTTGGCAGCAAAACTGGGGTGCTAAAATTATTTTTATTAACACAGCACAAAGCCAGAACATCTGTCTCAATTAAATTACCGTATTTATTGGCGTATAACACGCACTTTTCCCCCCTGAAAATAGGGGGCAAATGATGTGTGCGTGTTATACGCCGATATAAGCGCTCTGCCGCCCGGCCCCACCTTTAAGTTTTTTTCCTGAAATTTCCCTCTTAAAATGAAGGTGCGTGTTATACGCCTGTGCGTGTTATACGCCGATAAATACGGTACGCAAAACGCTGTTTCACAATGTTTACACTGTACATGTGATGTGATGTGATGTGGCGCTGCAGTAGGTGAAAAGCAAGCAGACCACATTATGGTTGGGTTCACACATCAATCTCAGCTACAGTATATATTTGGTTCACGCAACCTAATAAGCCATACTGTAAAGGTAGTCCTTGACTTAGAACCATTCGTTTAGCAAAGTTACAACAGCACTGAAACACTTTTCAGTCCTAAGTCACTACTTATGACCAGTCTTCACACTTAAGACTGTGACAGTATCCCCATCAAAATTTGGGTACGTGGCAACCGTCACGTATTTACGACAATTAAAGCATCCTGGGGTTATCTGAACATTTGCAACCTTCTCAGCTGGCTTCCAACAAGCAAAGTCAGTAGGGCAGGGGTAGGCAACCTTGGCTCTTTTATGACTCGTGGACTTCAACTCCCAGAATTCCTGAGCCAGCATGGCTCAGCTTGGAAACCTCTCCCTTTCCCCTCAGCATGGCTGGCTCAGGAATTCTGGGAGTTGAAGTCCACCAGTCATAAAAGAGCCAAGGTTGCCCACCCCAACAGTAGGGGAAGTTGGATTCGCTTAATGACTGCATGATTCACTTAACAGCTATAGTGATTCGCTTAACAACCATGGCAAAAAAGTTGCATGCTGGGCACGACTCACTTCACTTAGCAACAGAAATTCTGCTGCCGATTGTCGGCGGCAGTCGAGGGCTACTTGTAATCTGCTGTATCATCCTAGCCCAGGGGTAGGTAACCTTGGCTCTTTTATGACTCGTGGACTTCAACTCCCAGAATTCCTGAGCCAGCCATGCTGAGGCGAAAGGGAGGTTTCCAAGCTGAGCCATGCTGGCTCAGGAATTCTGGGACTTGAAGTCCACGAGTCATAAAAGAGCCAATGTTGCCTACCCCTGTCCTAGCCCAAAGCATGGATCAAGTGATGATTGATAGCTTAACTACAGCTTGTTATAAGTTAATTTACCTGAACCATGGACTAAAGTAGTCTTCTAGGAAAATAAAGCCAATTCCAGAGCACTCTCTCCAATTCTCCCTCCAAGACCCTGTAGATTTTAGGGGAGGGAAAAGGACTGCTGGAAGAGCTTCCTCTCCCCCTATACGCCATGGGTTGGTCCCAATGTATCTGGGGGACGGGCTGATCTTTGCAAAAAGCCCACCAACACAAAAGTTGCTGGGATACCATGACAACCACCAGGGATCTGACAATTCATATCCTGCTTTACAGAATCACCAAGGCGACCTTCAGGGGTGACGGCATGTTTTAGTATGTTGTACGAAAGCTGAGTAGCTAGGTTCATATTTCATAGCATAGTTTATGGAAGAACCTCTAATAATGGATGGCTTATACATCACACTGCAAGCACCTTCTGGCTTAGTATTGAGATTCTCAAGCTTTGGGCTGCCATCGCTGTCTAAAATAATAAATAAATAAAATTGTCCAATTGCATTCTGACAAGGCTTCCCCTGATAAACTGGGCTCCCATTTGCTAGGGTCTGTTGGCCTCCTGTTGCAAGGCATCCTTCCCTCCCATGATGGGGAAGAGTCACCATACATGGGCTGCCTGGCTCAGGGTCAGTTCGTGATGTAGGAGCCCAGGAAAGGCTGTTCTTGGAAGATGAGAAGCCTAAATCCTGGATGGATGACTTCAGGCAGCAACTAGGAGTGGTTGGCTTGTGCTGGGCACCTGCACCCATATTATGGCTTAGCATATCATGTGGATCAAGTTAATTTGTTTGGGTTTGGTTGAAAATGACCACCAACCCTCATCATTTGCAAATCAGCTTTGTTGTTAGTTGCAAAGTCGTGTCCGACCCATCGCGACCCCATGGACAATGTTCTTCCAGGCCTTCCTGTCCTCTACCATCTTCTGGAGTCCATTTAAGCTCACGCCTACTGCTTCAGTGACTCCATCCAGACATCTCCTTCTCTGTCGTCCCCTTCTTCTCTTGCCCTCCATCTTTCCCAGCATTAGGCTCTTCTCCAGTGAGTCCTTCCTTCTCATTAGGTGGCCAAAGTACTTGAGTTTCAACTTCAGGATCTGGCCTTCTAAAGAGCAGTCAGGGTTGATCTCCTCTAGGACTGACCGGTTTGATCTCCTTGCAGTCCAGGGGACTCGCAGGAGTCTTCTCCATCAGCTTATAGAGTCACAAGTCTTGTTAAAAGAATCCTGATCGTGTATCCACATTACCTGCTAAGCATAGCTTAGATTAAGTATGTGTGCCCCAAATAATATGGGAAATTCTTCTGAGCAACAGCTAATCAATTTCCCTCCTAAGTGATACCCTAACTAATTTTGTGATGGCTCGACAACCACTTCTACCTATTTTTATCCCCCAAATAAATGTGATATACCACATACTCTGGGTATTGAATAAACAATGAACTGCAGACTTCCCCAATTGTGGATGCCAATTCCTCATATTCCCCAGTTACAAAGGCATCATTGAGAATTATGTTAGACACACCTGGGGATCATCTAAATTTGGAAAGACTACCATACAAGATGGATGAAGGTCTATTTTTTAGTTTATGGAAGAATACTGTATATCCACAGTGAGAGTCAGAATCACTGGAGCTGCTGTATCTATAGGACATCCACTCAGTCTCAGTGGTTGACCAGAGCTTCATATATATCCTATATAAAACCTTGAACGATGTTATAGCTGTAGGATATCTGTTGAAACACGTACTTGTTTCAACAAATATTAAATATGCGTATGGTCAGATGGCCCATGGACCAACCAGAGACCTGTATTCTGCAAAACCTGCAGCTTTTGGATGAAGTGCAAAGATTAACTCCACATCGAATCATGACAGGTGGTACCTCAACCAAAGCTAACAATGTCTTCTTGGAAATGAGGTTAGTTAGACTTTTAACAACAGCAGTGAGTCTACAGTAGATGAGGGAATTGAAGGGGAACTCATCAAATTTGCTTCAGAAGACAAATTCAGGATCCAAAAAGATCTAGACAAACTTGGAACAATGGGCCCTATCCAACAAAATGAGTTTCAATGTGGAGAAAAGCAAAGTTTTACATTTAGGCAGGAAAAATCAAAGGTACAAGAAGTACAGTTTTGTCTCCAAAACAGGCATGGTGGGTTTAATACTTCCAATATTTTAATTTTACCCTCTGTTACTTGCCAGGGGGAAAAAATTATAGTTGACGCTTTGTCGAGGCTGCCTCAATATAATAGTGCAAAAGTAGTAGTTAAGCCTTTGCTCCCAGTGCAACAGTTAGTGGCTTGAATAACCACGAGAGTGGAAACAAGAGCGGGGGGTCGCCCCTAGATAATACCACTGCCTTGGCCTTCAAACAAGCTCTAAAGAAGGACGAGTGGTTCATTAGCCATAAGAATGTCTGCTTGATGCATGAAGGGCTAGCCAGGGTAGGAGGGAAGTTGTACGTCCCAGACACTCAGAGACTGAAAACTATGCAAACATGCCATGATTCAAAACTGGTGGAACATTTTGGCTTCGTAAAAAACCTATACCTTTTAAAAAGGCAGTTTTGGTGGCCATCCCTCAAAAAAGACATTGAGAGCTATGTATCTAGCTGCTAAATCAAGGTAGGGAAAGACACTCGGCTTTCTGTAACTGGTGGCGGAGCCATCAGCACCCTGGAGACAGATTTCCATGGACTTTACTGTAGAACTGCCAGAAAGCGCAGAAACACAGTCATTTGGGTGGTGACCGACCTATTCTCAAAACAGGTCCACTTTATCCCACGTCAGAAAATTCCCATCGCCAAAGCCCTGGCAAAACTGTTCCTGCATCATCACATCTATTGCTTACATGGGGCACCATGTCTCATCGTCTCAGACCGAAAAGTCCAATTTATCTCAAAATTCTGGAGAGCCTTCCTGGACCTTTCGGGGATAGATCAGGGCTTGAGTTCTAGTCACCATCCGCAAACGAACGGTGGGACAGAATGAACAATCTCAGTTCTAGAACAATACTTAAGATGGTTTATTAACTACCAGCAAGATAACTGGACTGACTTCCTGTTGAAGTCGTCTATAACAATGCTGTGCGCACCAGCTCTGGTTTTACTCTTTTCCAAGTGGTTACAGGGCAAGACCTCAACCCAATGCCTGAGCTATCAACCACTGAACTCACAATCCCCTCATTAAAAGGGTGGATTGATCAGTTAAAGAATACCTGGCCAGTCGTTTGCAAACATGGCACAGGCAGATAAGGGTAGAGCCTCCCACATTGGGACCGAGTATATCTGTCCACTCAATTCCTGCAGTTGCTACAACCCTCTAAGAAACTAGGTCCAAAATTTGTGGGGCCTTTCCCCATCAAGCACATTATAACGTATGTCACAGTAGAATTAGAATTGCCAAGGACGCCAAATCAAGTCCACCCTGTTTTCCACTGCAGCCTTCTAAAATCTGAGATGACCTCACCCTTACGGCTAGCGCCCCCCCCAATGCCGCAACCCCTCCTGGTAGAAGGTGAACAACATTTTGAAATCAAAGAAATCCTTGATTCTCAAAAGCACCATGCAGCCACATAATATCTGGTAGCTTTCCCATTTTGGGAAGTTTATGGGTCAATAGCTACTAGGCAAGAGGCAAGGATAAAATACAGCTCTAGGCCAAACTATTGACCTACTCCTTCTTTAATTTAAATAAAACAATCCTGTAAAATTATTAATCAAATAATAGGTGAGGGAAAAACTTTATGAAAGCCACTTTTATGGTGAATTGGTTGAATAGTGACTAATAAATTAAGTCACCGGTACTAATAATGAACCTGATTAAAATTAGTTCCAGCCAAGGGTCTAAAACAGGAACTCTAACTTCCATTGGCTTGTGTGGGACATGCAGGTTTCAGCTGCCTATCAAAGACTATGGTAGAAGACTACTAAGGGACTTCTGAAGTGGGCCTTTCTCATGCCCTATGAAACATCTTCCCCTCCAGATCTGCCAGAGAAAGCTTGAACAGCATTCTTCAAAATGAAAAAGGTCTTCTGCAGTCACGACATAAGCCTAAGATTGAAAACCAGGCTTGTCAGGTGTTATATTTTTTCTATCCTGCTCTATGGAGTAGAGAGTTGGTCTTTGACAGAAGGCCACCTGAAGAGACTAGAAGCATTTGAAATGTGGATTTATAGGCAGCTGTTACGTATAAGCTGGGTTGACAAGATCAGAAATGAGGAGGGGATAAGCCGCCTGGGAAAGCCAAGGGAAATCATCAAAACAATTAAAAAACAAAAGTTAGAATATTTTGGACATGTGATGCGACACCCAGAAAAATACGGCCTACTCCATTTAATCCTCCAGGGAAAGATTGAAGGCAAACAAGGTCCAGGCAGAAGAAGAACATCATGGCTTCAAAATCTAAGGGACTGGTTTGGACAAAACTTAGCAGCACTTTTTCATGTGGCTGCTGATAAAAACAGGATCGCCAGCCTGATCGCCAACGTCCGATAATGGATATGGCACAAGAAGAAGAAAGTGCTTAAAAACTGTCTATCCCCAGGCATTGGGATAGGGAGAGGCCACAGTGAAAGGAGGGCGTTGTAGTCTGCGCTGGGGAAGTTTAGTTCTGGTTTCATGTTTTGAGTTTACCAGTTTGATTGTTTTGTTTCTATTGTTTATACATGTTGTTTTTATTCTTTGGTTGTGAGTCATCCAAAGTTGGGTTTTTTTTTAAAAAAATATTTTTTTATCCTGCCCTTATTATTTTTATTAAGTAATTCAAGGGGCAAACATATCTAATATTCCTTCCACCTATTTTCTCCACAACAACAATCCTCTGAGGTGAATCAGCATAAGAGCGAGCGTGACAGACCCAAGGTCACCCAGTGGGCTTTGATGGCTAAGGCAGGACTAGAACTCACCGACTCCTGATTTCTAGCATGATGCTTTTTCATTACTAGCCCAAACTGGCTGGCTAGATAAATGTTTTAAATAAATAAATAACTCTTAGCATATCTCTTTTACGATGCTTCTCCCTAAAATGATGAAATACGCATTGTAATGTCATAATGCACGTTCCAGTTTTTTGTTATTTGGGTCACAGCATCCCAGGCCAATATATAACAAGCAGACTTATGTCGTGATTCTTGTTTCATCACTTGCCCCCCTGTGGGCGCCCATGATTACAGACAAATATTACTTCTCCGTATGGATAGACATGTTTACCAAAAGAAATAAAAAAAACGGGACACTCCTTTCCTTTGTACTTCTAAATCCATGCATCCACATATCCACAAGCACTGGTATAAATTTTTAATTGTGCTTTTTTTCCTCTCTCCTGTTTTGTGACCTTTGTGGAAAGGTTCAGGAAGACAGACATGAACACACTGCTGTTTTAGGAGAGTCATTTCTGCCATTTCTTTAAATCCCAAGCACTGTTTTCCTCTGTGATTAACTGCATAAAAAATGGAAACAATGCAAGTAAATTTAGGTGATCTTAAAACTGCATTTAATTTGGGTATCCCTTGCAAGTACGTTCAAGGCAAACAGTGGCACTGGAATAAAATAAGCACATGTCAAAAAAAATATGCCCTTGTATAGTTAAGGGAACTATCTCAATTAAAAAAAATCCAGCCTGTAGAACATTTTCATGTAAATTAACACTTTCTACATTTTTATTTTCTTGAGATATTTCAGCTCAAATTATTTCCATCTCAGTGACTTTTCAAGTAATTTACTTTTTGAAGTAAAGAATGCGAAAAGCTTTCAGAGTTAACCTACCAGAAAATCTGCATTTACTTTAATTGGAGGGCAGGAAGCATTATTGTGCTGGGCAGAGAGAAAATCCCAAATGGCACTTAGATTCAGCTGGCAGTAAAGTGTTGTGTTTCACATATATCACTTCTCCCAGTCATATTGTTATGAGACACCAAGTGGAATTTCACTCCATTATTCTAACTATGGTCAATTATAAATCAGCCACATCACATTTTTATGCTTAGATAATTACAAAGTAGATAGTCAATATTTTGTAACATGCAATGGCAATTAAGAATCCGCTATAAATTGAATATCCAAAAGGAGACGCAAGCTCGCATAAATATTGATGATCTGGAACGTAAAAACATTATGCTTTTCCCTCTCGCATTTGCACAATAAAATCCAGTCATGTTTTCCCCTGATCTAAAAGTAATGGATACCGCTAAATATGTCTCAACATATTTCAGAGAGTAAGTAATACTCCCATATATACAGTATATGGGTTTGGGAACAGAAATATATAATACTATTTTTCTGTTAGAATGACAGTATCCTAGATTGTAATGAGGTTTCTCTCACATATCTAACACATGTACTTGCCCAACTGGTTTTGACCTCTTGAAAACTGAATCACTTATATGAAGCTCCTTAAAATATTCATATAATAAAAGGACATGCTTTTTCAATTAAAAGGGGTATTTCTGTCCTTTTGTGACCTATTTCCCTCTTGAAAAGAAGGAAAGTGAGGTGACATATTTTCAGTGGAGAAACGAAACTCTAGAAATCACCTGACAGTATTGATTAGAATGGTAATATCTTAACTCATCAAAATAACACAAATAAATGAGCAAACAGGAAATAACTCAGAGGAAGCAGACACAATTTCTCGATGCAAAGTAATTAAATGCATAATAACCCATCCCTCTAAATTAGAATTTTAAGGTTATTTAATATAACTATATTAAAAATACACAGAAAGCCATAAAGGAAAGCAATTAAAAACATGTTTCAAGCAGTATGATATCAGAGCCTATTAGGGACCACGGAAGAAACTATTGGTAAAAAGAATGAGAGGACAAAAATATTCTGTATAGCAGCAATGCCAAATTAGAAGAAATGATACTAATAAGCCATTTTCTCAATTCCTTTGGAAAACTAAGCTTTGTCAACTCAATTCACATTTTGCTATGATTTAGAGCCTATAGTATAGTGGTTTGCTGGTTAATGAAATTTAAGTTTTCATTCCTGTCTAATATGGTCAAGCTACAAATTTAAATAACAGACCAGAAGACTTATTTACAGTAATTACTCTTCTAGCAATGGTTTCCAAGACTTCACGGATGGAGATCCAATAGCATCAGATAGGTAAGCCCTCAGTAGGGAAGAAATTTAGAAGTGCAATATGCCTTTTATTACAGAAGGCTGATACACTAATAACCAGAATCCTCACTGAAAATATTGACAGCTTGTTTTCAATCTGCTGTATGACAGTGATGGTGTCAAAGAAGCATTTCGCCACCCCTGCATCTCTTGAAGTGCCAAGAGATTTTCTGAATAATTCAGATTTTCTGCAATCTTGTCCAACTGTAAACATTGAGGAATTTTTTGTTGTAACATTTTCTGAATGTTTTCTGAATAAAACTGCCCACATATTCTGCATTTTACACGGCTAATAATGATTCATTACAGCTGCCTTTGAAAACTGGAAATTCTCCACATCTAGAGACTTCAACTCCCAGAATTCCTAACTAGCATAGCCAATGGCTGAGAATTTTGGAAATCAAAGCCAGTCCATTTGGAAGTAGCAGGTTTGAGGAAGACACCATCTAATGTATGTGGTTTGAGGTTAATGAATGAATCTTACCTGGTGAAAATGCACAAGAGGCCATCTCCTTAAGACAGCCAGGACCATCTCGTTTTGATGAATAATGTATCAACTCGTGAATCCCAGGAGATCAATTTGGCTTTGTTCAGAGTAGCTCACAACTCTTGCCTTCCTTCATTAGCTGTGATCAACAAGTAATACCTGTTTCTTTTTTTTCATCACTGTTGCTGTAAAAATGGTACTGCTGCAGTTGTTTCTGAAGACCCTTGTTCTGGCCACATCAATCTTAATGGCTGCTAACGGTAATAAATATTCCTTTTCTGGAAACAATATTCCATAGTAACGTATGGCTATTTGGATCCAAAACGAGAAAGGTGCTGCCCTATATATCATCATCATCATCATCTTAATTCAAAGGCATAATTTTCTGAGACTATCTGGCTACTGTATGAGCCCAGGAAAAATTTATGAGAGGTTTTGTTGTCACGCCCCTGCCAGAATCAAAGGACCTTTTCAGATATGGATCATAATAGTTGCACAACCCCGATACTTGAGAATAAAAGGGCCTACTATTCCAACTACAAGACAGAAGCCTCCATGATACTTCTATTACAACAATTTTTAGACAGATGATCATGTTAATTTGTTGCACAAAACCACAATCTTATGGCATTAGAAACTAACCAATATATTATGGCAAAAGCCTTCATGTTATGGCTGAATGATTACCTTGTGTCCGCTCATCTATAATAAGAAATCGGTAGAAAACAAAGCAACGAGATCAGGAAGAAATAAAGTGCAAAAAGTACGCTAATAGTGTTAAAGCCTAAATATAGAGTGTTATTAAAAGAAGGCTCTTGAGGAAATCTGAAATTGCTGAAATACAATTTAGAAATAAGATCAGAAATAAGATCTAAGACTTGAATCAAAATAACGATGTTTTATCTCATTGTGCTGTTATTAGCTTTCCAAACCCAGCAGAGTTTCATTATCAACAACATTGATACCAACAACTCTACATTTGAGCTTTAACAAATTATACCATCGGTCAAACTAAAGGATAAGATTTCTTGTGTCGGAAATGAATTTTTTTTTTTAATCTTTGAAGATGTCATAGAGGTGGCGCTTTTGAATAACACCGAGTTTCAAGATCAAATTCTATGAGATTTGATACCTGTTTTCTGATAAATTATGTGTACCTAAAAAAAAAGTACATAAGAGATAAGGGCTCTCAAATAGAGGATAAGCCTGGCCAATGTGAGAAATAGAGGGCCAGTTTCATGCCTATTACAATAACTGCCCAAATGATGACATGGTGCCCTGCCATCACATATGCTGAAACTATGTAGTTGTGTTGTGACACATGTGTCATCATGTCCCGTCCCCCCGCCCCATTGTGGATGCCCATGAATGGCTAACTCTAGAAGGTGGCCTTAGAAAGCTACCATTTAAATCCATGGCAGTCCACTGTCCTGTTCCCTGGCACTTTTCAATACTTATTCACATGAGTGAGATCACCTGGGATATGAGCTAAGAAATCAACACTATGCTGATGAGATCCATTTTTCCCCCCTCAGATGAGAGAGTAGGTGTGCTCAGCGAGTGCTTGTAATGGATAGGCAATGTGCCAATAAGTTAATGAAATGGAAGCGCTGAGGTTTATCTACATCATGGAGTCATCCTGTTCTCTCAAAGAACAAGTGGGCAAGTGGGTGTTGCTTGACGCAGCTTTGTTCTCCAAAACATATACTGATTCACAAACTATGCTAGATATAAAATAATTCGTTTTGATTTAGTGTGATATGTGAAGCCAGCCATCAGTTTGTCAACCATGGTTTTGTAGTATAATATCCCAAGAAACCATGGGCTAGCAAAACACGATGTAAAGGAACATGTTTTACGTGATCAGGATGGTATACAAGTACTGATTTTTGGCTGTACAGATAGTCTCACTTCATTTTTCCTACCTTTTTTTATCATTCTTAGTACCTACAAGATATTACTGCAACATATTATGTGTTGCACTACTTGTAAGATACTTTGGAAATTGAAATTAGTTTTTAATATAGTGTAAGATTACCGTATAGTAGTAACACTGTGATCTTAAGCTGATGATCCTTCAACCACTCTCACTCCGTTCAGAGTGCCGCTTCTGTTCTCTAAATGCTGAACGGTTCAAATGTTGCCCTAAGATTTTTTGTCATTTTAGATTCTGTTTTGTGTTTTCAATTGTTTTATTCATTTCACTATCATTTCTACACTGAAAGCTAATATGGTTATTCGGAGTGTGAAACAGAAAATAAATTATTCAACTTAAGTCATTAAAAACCAGATTTTTTTTTCTATAAATCTATATTTAGTGTAATAGCAGCAGGTCTTCCAAATCTCCACCAGACTTAATACAAGCCATTATTTCCTATTGAAGCAGATATGAATGTCATCTGGACCTTTTTTGTGCATCCCCCTCCTATCCTAAACTGAGCAATACTTCTTTCTCACTAAGCATGTGTGGTTCTTTGCCACTGGTATTTCCCATCCCCATTCAACCAACCACACCAAATTCCACACAAATGGCATTGTGCTTCTTCCCTTTCCATTCCCCCCAGTACATCATCAATGCAGTGTGTTTTCACTTTCAGTCTTCAGCCCTCCAAAATTCAGACAGGTTGCACACGTATTGAGTGCACCGAGGAAGGCACCCCTTAAGTTACTTCCCCTTGTAGCGACTTCCAAATCACCCAACTATCCTATAGTAGGGCCAGTAGCAGCAGCGAGGGGACCAAGAGGGCAAGCAAATCGCACGTTGCAACAGAACAATGATCCTCCCAGCCTAAGTTAAAAGGATCGGGCGAGAGGCGATGCGCAACGTTTAGGGACTCCCGGAGCTGAAGACGCAACATTTGGGGGATCCCTTTTCCCTGCTTGGGAACCGCGCGAAGGGGAGAAAGGAAAGCCGCAAGGAAGAGCGGGGAGCCCGCGCTTGGCACTCTCCAGAGGAGCGTCCCGCATTGGGATCCGTTCCCGCCAGAGCCCCCCAAGGCAGGGGGTGGTCGCCCTGGCTATTATCGCTGCCATATTGGCGGGTGGCGAGCGGGGAAGGAGGGGACCAGCAACGGGGGCGCTCCTTTCTCCCGAACCCCTCGGCCAGCCCTGCCCGCGGGCCTGATCGATCCTCGATCGATGGCTGAGCAGCTGGACTTGCAGCGCCCCTGGAAGGAGCAACGCCGCCGCCTCCTCGTCTCCAGCAGCTCCGGGAAGAACGTCGAGGAGTCCGCTGCAGGCGAGCCGCTGCCCTTCGCCCGCCTGCCAGCCAGCCCGCCGGCGCGGCGGCTTACCTTCTCCGGCGACGCGCGGCAGAGCCCAGGCAGGCGCCGGCGAGGCGCTCCCTCTGCCTAGCTCCCGCCGCCGGCGGCTCCTCTCTCCCTTTCCCTCTGCCTCTGCGCCGCCGCCGCCGCCGCCCGCGCTGGGCCTCCCCGGAGCGCCGGGAGCCCCTTGGTTCGGCCGGAGCCGCCGGCAGGCTCCCTCGGCTCGGCCCCAGCTCAGCTCTCGCGAGCCGCGCGTCAGACCGCCGCCATCTTCCACTTGGAGGCGACGGGAGGAAGCGGCGAGCCGAGCCAGGCCAGGCCAGGGAGGCGGAGAGCGCCGCCTGTCCGTCCGCCCAGTCCCGCCTCTGCCGCTGCCGCCGCCGCCGCCGCCGAGGGGAAGGGGGAGCCGCAGACGGCGAGGGCGAGAGCGCTGCCTCCCCGTCTCTTCCTCGGCTGCCGGGCCGGCGGGTTCTCTCGGGAAGGAGAAGCGGTTTCTCAGGCCGCCGCGGTTCCCCAAGCAGGCCGCTTTATGTCGCCGCGTTACTGGGCCGCTTTCAGGCCGGCCGGGCTGGGTAGCCGTCGCCTGGTTGAGCGGCCCAACGTTATTATTATTATTATTACTATTATTATTATTACTACTACTATTATTATTATTATTATTATTATTAAGTTGGAAGGGACCTTGGAGGTCATCTAATCCAACCCCCTGCTCAGGCAGGAAACCCTATACCATTTCAGACAAATGGCCGTCCAGTCTCTTCTTAAAAACTTCCAGTGTTGGAGCATTCACCGCTTCTGGAGGCAGGTTGTTCCACTGGTTATAATAATATAATAATATAATAATGATAAAGTTGGAAGGGACCTGGGAGGTCATCTAGTCCAACCCCCTGCTCAGTCAGGAAACCCTATACCATTTCAGACAAATGGCTGCCCGATCTCTTCTTAAAAACTTCCAGTGTTGGAGCATTCATCGCTTCTGGAGGCAGGTTGTTCCACTGGTTATAATAATATAATGATGATAAAGTTGGAAGGGACCTTGGAGGTCATCTAGTCCAACCCCCTGCTCAGGCAGGAAACCCTATACCATTTTGGACAAATGGCTGTCCGGTCTCTTCTTAAAAACTTCCAGTGTTGGAGCATTCACCGCTTCTGGAGGCAGGTTGTTCCACTGGTTAATTGTTCTCACTGTCGGGAAGTTTCTCCTTAGTACTAGGTTGCTTCTCTCCTTGATTAGTTTCATGAGCGGTATGTCCCCTTTCCAGAAGACCCGAAATAGGAACTCCTCAGGGCTCTTCCTTCAACTCCCAGCCCCAAAGAACAATTCTGTGAGGAGTAGGAATTACTCTTTTTTTTAAAAAAAAAAAAAAGGGGGGGGGAGACCCAAAAGAATACTAAAATAGAACAATTTCGTAAGTATATTTGTTCTTTTAATGGTTATTTCTCACATTTAATACAGAGACTGTGACATTTATAGGTGCAAGCTTTCATCAGTGCCATTACTTCTTTGATATCTTTCAATCAGGATAAAATTGGAAGGGACCTTGGAGGTCTTCTGGTAATCCAATCCCCTGCCCAAGCAGGAGATCCTAGAAAAGATAATCAAAAATCAGATCTGCCAACAACTAGAAGCAAACAAAGGTATAACTATAAGCCAGCACGGGTTTGTTAAAACAGATCATGCCAAACCAATTTTATTTCATTCTTCGGCAAAGTGACTAAACTAATAGACCAGCGAAATACTGTGGAAGTAGTATACTTAGACTTCAGTAAGGCATTTGATAAAGTAGACCACAACCTACTCCTTGGTAAGCTAGAAAAAGCTGGAATAGACAACATCACAATCAGATGGATCTGTAGCTGGCTGGCAAACCATACTCAATGAGTAGTCTTCAATGGCACCACATCCACATGGAGAGAAGTAAGCAGCGGGGTACCACAAGATTCCATCTTAGGCCCAGCACTCTTTAATATCTTCATCAATGACTTAGATGAGGGAATTGAAGGGGAACTTATCAAATCTGCAGATGACACCAAACTGACAGAAGTAGCCAACACTCCAGAAGATAAACTCAGGATCCAAAAAGATCTTGACAGACTTGAACAATGGGCCCTATCCAACAACATGAAATTTAATGTGGAGAAAAGCAAAGTTTTACATTTAGGCAGGAAAAATTAAAGGTACAAGTACAGATTGGGGAAGATCTGGCTCAAAAACAATAACTGAGAGGGACCTTGGAGTCTTAGTGGACGATCACTTGACTATGAGCCAGCACTTGTGCAGCAGCAACCAAAAAAGCTAATACAATCCTGGATTGTATAAACAGAGGCCTAGAATCAAGATCACACGAACTATTAGTACCGCTTTATAAAACAATAGTAAGACCACACCTGGAATACTGCAGCCAATTTTGGTGACCATATCACAAAAAAGATGTTGAGAGTTTGGGAAAAATTCAGAGAAGAGCAACTAAGATGAACAAAGGCCTGGAGATTAAAACATATGAAGAACGGCTGCGGGACTTGGGTTTGGCTAGTGTAAAGAAGAGAAGAAATAGAGGAGACATGATAGCAGTATTCCAGTATTTGAGGGGCTTCCACAAAGAAGAGGGGGTTACGTTATTCACCAAAGCACCAGAGGGAAGGACAAGACACAATGGTTGGAAACTGAACAAAGAGAGAAGCAAGAAAAAACTTCCTGACAGGACAATTAACCAGTGGAACAGCTTGCCTCCAGAAGTCGTGAGTGCTTCATCACTGGAGATTTTTAAGAAGAGACTGGACAATCACTTGTCTGCGATGGTAGATTCTCCTTCTTGAGTAGGGGGCTGGACTAGAAGAACTCCAAAGTTCCTTCTAGCTCTATTCTATTCTAAATTCTAGGAAGTTTCTCCTTAGTTCTAGGTTACTTCTCTCCTTGGTTAGTTTCCATCCATTGTCTCTTGTTCAGCCTTCTGGTGCTTTGGAAAATAAGTTGACCCCCTCAATTACTGGAATACTGCTATCATGTCACCCCTAGTCCTTCTTTTCTCTAGACTGGCCATATCCAATTCCTGCAATGTTCTTCATAGGTTTTTGTCTCCAGGCCCTTAATCATCTTAGTTGCCCTTCTTTGCACTTTTTCCAAAGTCTCAACATAGTTTTTGTAATGTGATGACCAAAACTGGATTCAGTATTCCAGGTGTGGTCTTACTAAGGAATTTATAAAGCGGTACTAATACTTCACGTGATTTTGATTCTGTGCCTCTATTTATATAACCAATGATTGTATTAGCTTTTTTGGCTGCTGCTGCACATCGCTGGCTCATGTTTAAGTGATCGTCCACTAGGACTCCAAGGTCCCTCTCACAGTTACTGTTTTTGAGCCAGGTTTCCCCTAATCTGTACTTGTACCTTTGTCTTTTTTTCCTACCTGTGTAAAACCTTGCTTTTCTTCTCCACATTAAATTTCATGTTGTTCGATAGGGCCCATTGTTCAATTCTGTCAAGATCTTTTGGGATCCTGAGTTTGTCTTCTGGGCTGTTGGCTATTCCTGCCAACTTAGTGTCATCTGCAAATTTGATGAGTTCCCCTTCAATTCCCTCATCTAAGTCATTTATAAAGATATTGAAGAGTACTGGGCCTAAGACGGAACCTTGTGGTATCCCGCTGCTCACTTCCCTCCATGTAGATGTAGTACCATTAAGGACTACTCGTTGAGTAAGGTTTGTCAGCCAGCTTCAAATCCATCTGGTGATGGTGTCTATCCCACATTTTTCTAGTTTACCAAGAAATACATTGTGGTCTACTTTGTCGAATGCCTTGCTGAAGGCCAAATATATTATGTCCACAGCATTTCTAGTTTAGTAACTTTGTCAAAGAATAAAATAAGTTTGGTTTGACATAATCTGTTTTTAACAAACCTGTGCTGGCAACTAGTTAAAAAATTGTTTCTAGATGTTCATAGATCTGGTTTTTTTAAAATTATTTTTCCAATATCTTCCCAGGTATTGAGGTTAGACTGATTGGTCTGTAGTTTCCTGGATCTGTTTTTTTTTTTTCTTCCTTTTTTGAAGATGGGAACCACATCAGCTCTTTTCCAATCCTCTGGTAGTTCCCCAGTGCTCCAGGATTTTTGAAAGATATGGTGCAATGGTTCTGAGATAACATCTGCCAGTTCCTTCAGACCTCTGGGATATAATGTGTCAGGTCCCGGTGATTTATATTCATCAAAGGTCAGACACGTGTTCTCTGGACATTTGCTTATTTTAATTTTTATTTCTACTTTGTCTTTTGCAGTTAGGTTTTGGTAGGTTGTGCTATATTTCTTTTTACGTGAAGACTAATGCAAAGAATGAGTTAAGCAGCTCTGCTTTCTCTCTACTGCCTGTTACTACCTTAATATGTTGATTTTTTAAATTATTATTATCTTTGACTTTTGTTGCAAGTCTTTGTTCATTCTGAGCCCTTTGCTTTCCTAACTTCATCTTTGCAGGTTCGGGCTATCTGCTGATACTCTGCCTTAGTTATATGTCTCTCTTTCTATTTTTTGTACTTGTCCTTTTTGTCTTTCAGTTTAATCAGAGAGATGTGGTCACTCTCACCCAAGATTCAAATCCCTCTATCACTTCTCCTTGATTAGTAAGAATTAGGTCCAGTATAGTTTTTCCTTTTGTTCCCTCCTTTACCTTTTGGACGACAAACTTGTCGGCGAAGTTGATTAGGAATCTGTTCGATCTCCTACTTGCTGGTAAATATTCCTTTTATAACCAGCATCTTAAATATTGGGTTAATTCATTGGTATTAATATTATTAGCAACCCATCAAAGTGGATTTTTTTTTTAACGGCAGCTATCAGCACAAGAACATGCGAAGCAAAAACAAGCTGGTCACATCACATTTGATGAAGAGTGTATTGAAATTATTTTAGAGCAGTGAGGGGTTTTATTTCCCTTTTTCCCCCTTGAAACTAATTCTTGGTGATTGGGATGGCCTCCATTTTCACGGCCCAATCATGAGAAATCCTAGGCAGTGAAAGAGTTTGAAATACATCATTGCTGAATGCATGCCACTTCTCAGTTCCCACTCCCTTAGGAAAAGAGTTTTAAAGGGCAGCATAAAGGTTAAAAATCCCCCCACAAACTAAATAATTTAACTAAATAAAGACAAATAGAGAATTGCCTTTCAAACTTGTGCAACATTTAAAAAATCTCCATGGCAGCAGCTCTCCCCTTTCTTGGTGGTCACTTCCAGTCAGTACCAACAGGCGGAAACAGGTCCAGCCCAAAGGATCTTGTTTGCAGGATAGTTCTCCAGTTTAACAACTATATGAAACAGTTTAATAATAATAAAGTTGGAAGGGACCCTGGAGGTCATCAGGTCCAACCCCCTGCTCAGGCAGGAAACCCTACACCATTTCGGACAGATGGCTGTCCAGTCTCTTCTTAAAAACTTCCAGTGTTGGCGCATTCACCGCTTCTGGAAGCAGGTTGTTCCACTGGTTAATTGTTCTAATTGTCAGGAAGTTTCTCCTTAGTTCTAGGTTGCTTCTCTCCTTGATGAGTTTCCATCCGTTGCTTCTTGTCCTGCCTTCAGGCGCTTTGGAAAATAGCTTGACTCCCTCTTCTTTGTGGCAACCCCTGAGATATTGGAAGACTTCTATCATGTCCCCCCTCGTCCGTCTCTTCGTTAAACTAGACATACCCAATTCCAGCAACCGTTCCTCATATGTTTTAACCTCCAGTCCCCTAATCATCTTTGTTGCTCTTCTCTGTACTCTTTCTAGAGTCTCAGCATCTTTTTTACATCGTGGTGACCAAAACTGGATGCAGTATTCCAAGTGTGGCCTTACCAAGCCATTGTAAAGTGGTATTAATATCTGCTAGGATGGGGTCAGATATCATTAGGATATATATCAGCTTCTGGTTAGCTCAGCCGGGTTGTTAAGACCATGTCTCAGTGCTAGAGGCTCAAACCTAAATGTGGCAAGACAAGGCTATGGGTGGATGGTTATTCTGGCTGCAGTGACTCTTCCTGTTTAGTTCTAAGTGGAATTGTACTTCCCTCTTCTGGGCTCATAGCTTCATAGCACACCAGGATGAACTTCACACAAGATTTACTGCACCAATTTCACCCTTTCATGGACCAGGACCCCCATCTCAGAGTCACTTAAACCCTGGACCCTCACGTGTCGACTACTGCAAAATGCTGCACATGATGCTGCCCTCGGACATCATTTGAAAGCTACAGGTGGTCCAGAATGCAGCAATGTGAGTAATCATAGGTCAGTCCAATGCACCCGTATAACACTTCAGCAATGTGACCTGCACTGGTTATCAGTGAACTTCTCTCACATAATTTTTACTTTATTTATGTATTAGTATTATACGATGCAAAAATAGCAAAGAAAATAGTAAAGATAGGGGAGGGAAAAAAGAAGGAAAATGTGGAAAAAAGGGGTAAAAGAAAGAAAAGGCGTTGACTTACGACTTCCTTTGGTGCAGTAGAATAACATAATAACATCAAACCTCAATATCTTACTTTCATAGAATAGTATAAAGTAGCCATTTCTATAACAACAAACCTATCTAATCGGTAAAACCCAAAATCCAATGTTTCATTTTTTTTCCACCTCAAGTATAAAGTCCAGAAGTGGCTTCCAAGTAGAAACAAAAGTAGTTGACGAGTTATCAGTGAACTTCTGAATGCAATTCAAAGTGCTACTTACCATTTCTAAAACTCTTCACCATATAAGGCAGGGGTAGGCAACCTCGGCTCTTTTATGACTCACGGACTTCAACTCCCAGAATTCCTGAGTCAGCGTTGCTGACTCAGGAATTCTGGGAGTTGAAGTCTGTGAGTCATAAAAGAGCCGAGGTTGCCTACTCGATATAGGGCTTGGCTGTTTGAGGGACTGCTATTATTCTTCCCTCCCTTGGGTTAAGGACCAATAGTGTGTCCCATTCATTAAGCAGTGTCATCTGATTGGACCTAGGAAATGTTCCTTCTGTGTCATGGCTCCTCCCCAAATCTCCCAGAGGTTTGGAGCTTCATTATTGTTCTCTGCCCAAGTCAAATTGTCAGGAGTGCCAATGGAGAAGGCCCACTTGTTGGGCAGGTTGTAAATTGGTTTTGTTTTTCACTTCTATACATTCTGCTATCAAAAACGGGTGAAGCGGTCTCACCATCTAGGCCTTCCAACCCGCGTTTGAGAGTCATCTTCCTGGCTCTTTTCTCCCAGTCGTCCTTTCTTCCAACGCCCATCGACCACCTTGGTTTGTCTCGGCGTTCGGCAATCACTACTTCATCCGAGGAGCTCGAGGATTGCAAGCTGTATTTGCTGGGATCTGCCTGCTGGGAGATCTCCCCCATGGCGGTCTCTTCTCTTTCCGTCCCAATTTCAGACATCGTTTGCACGGTCCCACGGTAAGGGCCTTCCTTCCGGGTTGACTGTTTCTGCAGATCCTGCCTAATGTAAGGACCCGCTTCAAAACCTCACCCCAAGAAAGCAGGACTCTTGGAACCATTCCATTCCAAAAGGAACTTTTATTAGGTGAAGTTGACAGCAAGCATAGAAGGCAGGATCTGAGGGTTTCCCGCTCAAATCAATAGGTTAAAGGAGCAAAAAGCAAATCCCAGTTCATCTGGTCAGTTCAAATGGCCCAATCCCCAGGTATCAAGTCCGCTGTGGGAATGAGGCTGATAAGTCTCCATTCCCAAGGCTGTGAAAACGTTGTTGGGTCTTTGCACCTTCCTTTCTGCAGCGAGAGATAAGCCAGATGGCCGAAGGCACATTCCTTTCTCACCCCAGGTTGACATCAAGGGAAGAATAGTTCAAAGAGCAAGCAGATGGAGGAAGCAGAGAGGATACATTGTAGTAGCTAAGCGAAAGGCGAATACACATAGTTCCTCCTCCCCTTAGGAGTTTGGCAGAACCCAGGAAGAGGAAAGGGAAAGGAATAGGAAAAGCCCCCCCTCTTGAAAGAAATGGTTTCTAACACAACTGTGTTACTAAATTAACAACTCTAGTGATTCACATAACAACTGTGGCAAGAAAGGTTGTAAAATGAGACAAAACTCACTTAACAACTGTGTTGCTTGGCAGTGGAAATTTTGGGCTCAGTTGTGATCATAAAGGTCTACCTGTATATAACATTACAGGTAATCCCCAGGTTACAAGCGTTCACTTAACGCTCGTTCAAAGTTACGTGATGAGCGCCCCCTAGTGCTTATGAGCACGTCCCGAAGTTACGAATATTGCAGAACCACGGCAGTCGTTCGCCCTTACAAGCGACTGCAGTGGCTCTGCAACATTCACCCTGGTTATTCCCTCCCTCCCCACCCCGGCCCCAGGTCTCCCTAGGCACCAGGCCTTCAGTACTTACCCTGCAAAGTTTGAGACCCTTCGCTTTCTTGGCTGCTCCAGGCCTTCGGTGTGTTCGCAGAGAATGGAGGCCTAAAGTAACGCAAGATCATGCAAGATCAATGGAGCGAGTTCTTACGCTACTGATCTTGCGTGATCTCATGGTACTTTAGGCCTCTATTCTCTGCAACAGACAATGGAACCAAAGCTGGGGGATGCTTCTCCGTGCCTCCGGAGGCTGGATTGGGGCTCCGGAGGCCTTTTCCAGGCTGCTGTCGCTCAGATTTGAGGCCAGCAAACGCTTCTCCGCACCCCGCGCGGCCCGATCCCGGCTCTGGAGGCCTTTTCCAGGCCGTTGCTGCCCAGATTTGAGGCCGGCGAATGCTTCTGCAGCCTCCCTGCGGCCTGATCGGGTCTGGAAAAGGCCTCCGGAGCCTGGATTGGGCCGCGCGGCATGTGCGGAAGCATTCCCTGGCCTCAAATCCAGGCGACAGCAGCCTGGAAAAGGCCTCTGGAGCCCGGATTGGGCCACGCGGGGTGCGTAGAAGCGTTCCCGGGCCTCAAATCCAAGTGGCAGCAGCCTGGAAAAGGCCTCCAGAGCCCGGATCAGGCCACGGGAGGGGGGGGTCACGGAAGCGTTCCCCGGCCTCAAATCCAGGTTGCAGCAGGAACCATGGCAGACAGGAGACGGATCTTTTCCAGGTGAGTCTGGCACGGCAGGAAGGGAAGGGGAAGCATGCGGTATCTTAGTGGGTCGGGGAGGCCTTGGGGGCCAGTTCCAGCACTAGGCCCTCCACGGCCTTCCCCACCCTGAGATACCTTGTGTTTGCTTAACAAGCTGCATACGTTTTAACAAGCAAGGGAGTGATCTCTAATGCTAAGTGGAACTACAGCCTTTCAAATCTTTAGACTTGAAGCTGCAATTGGTGCGGCATAAAAACCCAACAAACAATGGTGATTTAAATAAATTAGTGGCTTCTTCAATTACCCTAACTATTTGGCCACAATCCTGACATTGTTTTATAGGTCACCTCAAACATGCCTGGGCATTAATAGCGGCAATTGTGGCTTTATAGCAGCAACTGTGAGAGGGATCTTGGAGTCTTAGTGGACAATCAATTAAATATGAGCCAACAGTGTGCAGCCCAAAAAGCCAATGCAATCCTAAGTTGCATTAACAGAAGGATTCAATCAAGATCACATGAGGTACTAATACCACTCTATAAAGCCTCAGTAAGACCACACGTAGAATACTGCAACCAATTTTGGTCTCCACACTATAAAAAAAAGATGTTGAGATTCTAGAAAAAGTGCAGAGAAGAGCAACAAGGCCTGGAGGCTAAAACATAGGAAGAACGGTTACAGGAACTGGGCATGGCTACTCTAGTGAAGAGAAGGACCAGGGGAGACATGATAGCAGTGTTCCAATATTTGAGGGGCTGTCACAGAAAGGAGGGGGTCAACCTATTTTCCAAAGGACCTGAAGGCCAGACAAGGAATAATGGATGGAAACTGATCAAGGAGAGATTCAACCTGGAAATAAGGAGAACATTCCTGACAGTGAGAACAATCAACCAGTCTGTTTGCCTCCAGATGTGGGAGTTTCATAACTGGAAGCTTTCAAGAAGAGACATCAGAAATGATGTAGGGTCCCTTCCAATCCTATTCTATTCTATTCTATTCTATTCTATTCTATTCTATTCTATTCTATTCTATTCTATTCTATTCTATTCTATTCTAATCTAATCTAATCACTGCTTGGTAGATCAGTGGCCCTAATTTCAGCTGGATGCAGCTACATACACATAAACCCATTCATCTCACTCAGCTGTTTCCAGGTGTACAACACATTTGCACATACGCCACCTTGACAAAGGGGTATCTCCAAACAGCTCATGCTGCTTTCTCAGGCACTCAGGAAAATAGAAGATTACTATCTGATATTTTGCACCATTTAAATGTTATTTTATTAAATATGCTGAGTTCAAGGTTTATTGTAACAAAGCTATGAAGGTTCTATTAACATTCAGAAAAAAAAAAACTAACTTTATTATTTCACTATCATGCAAAAAATTTGCATCAAACGGTGTTCCATTTCCTGTGTAAAACTGGACATGATATAGATGCTTACATTAACCTCATAGCAGAACATTAAGAAAGCCAAAGGTCTATAGCTGTGTTTGATAACGGCCATACCAAGCTAAGGTTCTCATTAAATTGGAACAGGTCTTACAGATGGTAAAAACAAAGACAAAAACAACTCAAACGGTTCCAAAAATATGTTTTAAGGATGCAGATACTCAATACAGGGGGATTATTATAAATAATCAGATAAAAGACAAGAGAAGAGCAGACCTAGAAGCATGCACATCTTTTTTTTAAGCAGTATAACTAATTTCCTGTTCCTCACTTTGTAATGTTATTCTTAAAAATCTTAGTAAAATTATCAGGGGTTTTATTACTCCACACACTTAGTCCTAGATATGTTCTATATTAAATTGATAGGAAGAGATGAAGTTTTGTCACACTTTTCGGATGCTGTTGAATTAACTTCACCAATAACCCCAGCTCACAAGCCAACGGTGAGGGATACTAGGAGGTGTAGCCAGCAACAACAGAAGTGTCACTGGTTCTTTCGCCCCAGTAGAATTCTCTCTCTCTCTCATTTGAGAAAATATTCCTTCTCTTTAAAGGAGAAGGAAATTTTGCACAAACTTCTGCAAGAAGGAATGCTTTTTTCCTGCACTGAGTCATGAACTATCATAAATATTATGGAGCTGAGTTAGGAGTTTCTTGTTAGAAGAACAGAAAACGATATTTCCCCTTCAATTCATATTGAAACTGAAACTGTATTTTCCTAAACTCCATTAAGTTGACCCTCTTATTTTTTTTATTTAATTAGACAGCAAAAATATTCTCAATCCTACTTCAGGCACAAAGGGAACAACTTAATGGAATTCCATCTTCTCAAGATCTAATGAATGGACATAAAAAGGTTTGGTGTGCGTTGTATGCCAGGGGCAGAGAATGTCATAGTATAAATCCGATCTTGGAAATTTACTGGGAAAGCTTTTGTCCCATCCACTTCTACTCAGAAACTGAAAAAAAATAGTAGTCAAACCATAAAGCTGACAAAATACTTCTGATGTAGGAAATAAAGAACATTACTCACTTTCTTTGTAGCAAAGACAATAAATACGGCTGATGCGAAAGTTCTCTATGTTTATGTGGTTAAAACAAACCCCCCAAAAAACTACAGAACAACAGGAAATAAAGCAATGTCAAATAGACTGGGCTACTGAAAACAAAAAGCACTTCTGGAAGTTCCTGGCTCCCTTTTGCTAGTTTTTATCAGAAAACAAATCAAACTGGGAAACCAGCTAGCCCCATAATTATAGAACTTTTTTTTTCTTTTTAAAATTCATAGCTAATATAGTATTTTAGTATAACACAGAGACTAAATTGCACACCATACAGGAAGCAAATGCATGTGTGCGCAAATCTTCAGGGCAGAGTCTAACAAAGCTTTTCAACTGTTTCCTAAGGAGCACGTAATTCTGCAGCACTCTGGATTCCCCCCCTCTATTCTAAACAATAAAAAATAAAATAAGCCATTCACATAATTATTATTTTTGCCCTCTTTTAAGATTATTTGCTTTTAAATTCTACCCTTATAAGTTGACTTACATCATCGAGGAGTGGCTGTTTGTAAAAATCAGTGCATCTCTGCAGCTCCTATGCTAACAAAACCAGCTCATACTTGTTCCTTAAAACATTCTTGTTCATTTTTTATCCCAATCCATCAGTGAGAGCCAGCGGTCAAATAATCAGCTCCTCTCTTACTGCTGAGGTCTAGGCTCCGGTTGGTTGCGGGATAGCGACAGCGTTAAGAAAAGTCCTTCTTTTGCTTTACCCCTTCCTTTATGCGGGCCCTAGTGAGCTCACCCCCATCAGCCCTACCTCACTGATTAAAGCAGCAGCATAACCCAAAGACAAGGTCCATTTCCGCCGGGCCTACAACAGAGGACAGCATCCTGCTGCCCAAGAGATGCTGTGTCTCTCTCTCTCAAACTCTTTTTCTTTCTTTCTTTCTTTCTCTCTCTCTCTCTCTCTCTTTGCTCCAATTCTGAAAGATGCTTCACAGCTGTTGCTCCATCATCAGCCCTGGAGGGGAGGTGCTGGATCCTCCCATCACGGATGATCTCTTTTCTATACAAACAATATGGGTTTTCTCTCAGGAGTTATAAGACACCTTCATACAGCAGAAACAGACACGATGGATCCATGGAAAAACAATAGAAAGGCGGCAGCGCCCGGAGCATCAGATTCATGCAGGGTTTCGTGCACTTGGCTGCTGCCGGTTCGTAATTCTTATTTCTCGAAACGTCAAAACGAAGATGACCGTTGCTGTAATTCAGGTACTCCAGAGCTGCTTGCTGAGAAGATATTGCCCTCCCGCTGAGTATCTCCGAAAACTGCTGCAATCAGGAAAGCATAAGCGTGAAGAGAAAAACATAGCATAACCGGGTCAATGGGGTAAAATCAGATTAGGGATCCCAAGGCCTGGTTGGTTACACCTGCGTTTAAACTAGCATACAGATGACAGTTACACTTCACAGCACACAACAGTTAAGGGATAGTCCTCCCTATTCCACTTAATTACTATTGATGATTAAAATCATTTCTTTAAGTTAATATTCCACTGGCTGTAAGCTATCTCAGTAGCCTAAAATAATACATTTAAGAAGTTAGTATGGAACAGGGGTAGGCAACCTTGGCTCTTTTATGACTGGTGGACTTCAACTCCCAGAATTCCTGAGCCAGCCATGCTGAGGGGAAAGGGAGAGGTTTCCAAGCTGAGCCATGCCGGCTCAGGAATTCTGGGAGTTGAAGTCCACGAGTCATAAAAGAGCCAAGGTATGGAAGAAAGGAGATGGTGAACAAGAGACAAATTATCTGTTGG
>NW_015386337.1:57842-60971 GCF_001527695.2 Protobothrops mucrosquamatus
GATAAAGTACAGATAGTCCTCGACTTACAACAGTTCGCTTAGTGACTGTTCAAAGTTACAATGGCATTGAAAAAAGTGCCCCCCAAGCCACAGCCGAGCAAGACACCTGCCTGCCCGCCCGGCGGCACTCTTCCTCCTGTCCAAGGTTTTCATTATTGTGAGCATTTCTGTTGAGGATTGGCAGCGGGGGTGGGAGTGGGATTTGGTTTTTATTCCCCCCCCCCCCGTCTGCTGGGTGGTTGTAGCAGATTTTGGTCACTTCACATGACCCTGGGACACTGTGACCGCCATAAATATGAATCAGTTGCCAAGCATCTGAATGTAAATCACAAGACCCTGGAGAGGCTGCAACATTACAGCTGATCGGCGCTTCTTCTGGGCTCAGCAGAAGCGTCAGGATCAGTGCTGCTTTCCAGCTGATTGGTGCTTCTTCAGGGCTCAGCAGAAGCACCAGGATCAGCGCCGAGCTCCAGCTGGAGCCTGGCGCTGATCCTGGCGCTTCCGCTGAGCCCGGACAGCCCTGCAGCTCCCGCCGTCTCTCGCTCAGGCTTGTGCGGTGCTGCCACCGGTTCAGCTCATTCCCCTCCCCTGCTACCACTTTTCTAGGATAGTCGCGTACCACCTGCCAGGTGCCAATGTACCACAGGTGGTACCCGTACCACTGGTTGAAAAGCCCTGCTCTATGGGTTGAGTGGGGAAGGGTTGCCTAAGGCCATTGTTTCTCTAACCACCTGAAGAACAAGGACATTTATTCTATTAAGACTTTACTAACATGAATTAGTATATCTGTACATCTTTGCCTTGCATGCTTTCCATCTCTGCTTTCTCTGCATCCCTGGTCACATTTCAGAAGATAAAGTATTTGTACGGCTCACTTTCCCTGCAAGTGTTCAGATACGGGGCACCTTGTTCTCGCTAAACCTTGCTAGGTATATTCCTAACGGCACTCGTAGCCTTTCCCTGCCAAACCTACCCATTTTTAGCTTCATTGGAGTGGGGCTGCAGGAGCCCCTGAACAATGGTAATGCACGTTCAGCCACTTGCCATCCCGGCGATGCCAGACGCGGGTTTCTTCGGACTGCATGGTGCGAGGCCGGCCCTGGCCGTCAATATACTGGGTCAAACGGATATAGGCAATACAAGCTGCGTCATCACCAATAACGTGAACGTGGGGATTCAGGATGGTAGTGTGGATGGGTTTGCTGTTCTTGGACAGTACTGAGGAGATACAAAGAAAGGGTCAAGGTTCTTCTCAACGTACCCAAGAGACACTGGCAACCCCGTGACCCGTCTCCGTCCCCTTTCTTGTTTTCTTCCATCTTAATTGGGGAACGTAGCGTCCCAAGTTTCCCCCCTTTTACAAACATTTTTTTTTCCTAACTTTTCTTTCCCCAATCATAGCAAAGCTCCAATCCGCCCAGCGTTTCGGAGACTTTCTCCATAAATTCTTTAAAAAAACGATTATGACTTTCCTGCTGTTCTGAATCTGAAGAATTCTTGGAAGGACCAAATTAACGGCATTATCGTTTAACATAATTCTATACAATAGAACAGGGGTGTCAAACTCAATTTCATTGAGGGCCGCATCAGCATTGTGGTTGCCCTCAGGGGCCGGGTGGGTGCGGCCTACTGGGTGGGCGTGGATGGAGTGGGTGTGGCCTACTGGGTGAGCGTGGCCAGCTCTACATCATTCACGTCAAGGGTGCCTGTGGGGGCCTGGGCAGGAGTGGGACAGATCTGAGGGTCTCTGGCAGAAGGGAGACCAGGGCAGAGCCCATCAAGCCGGATATGTGAAGTAGGCGAGGGCCATTTGCTGGCCACTTCCAGGCGATGGTGCATTTCTTCATTCCTCACAAAGGGTGACACCTCCCCAGCATGCACCCAGGGGGCAGGGCCGACGCGGCGGGGGCTGGTTCCTCGCTGTTTCCAGACGGCCTTGTGGAGCTAAGACTGAACGCGTTTCAGCATAGATGGCCACCACAAAATTGTACACTGGCTCTCGGCCGCCCTGGGCCAGGGCCAAGGCAGTGGGGGCCGTTCCCTCACTGTTTCCAGAATGGCTTCGCGGGCCACATGAAACCACTTCGCGGGCTGCATCCGGCCCCCGGGCCTTGTGTTTGACATGTCTGCAATAGAATCCACTTTGCCTCTATGGAAGGTAACAGAATTAGGAAAATTACGGAGAAGACAGACACAGATGAGCAGCAGAAAGAGGAAGGAGACAGTAACTGGAGCAGCCCATAGGCTTCCTCTCTCTGCCTTTGGGAAGCTGTCAAATGGTGACAGATGTTTGCTCACACCTGGCTGCCCAGAGAGGACACTATTGCAGAGGTTTCCATCCACTCACATGATGGAGACCAGGGATATCATTACATTGTATTACCATATATCCCCTACCACCTATACATGATACCTCAAATCCTAGCAAGGGAGAAATTTGGGAGCAAAGCTACTGCTTAACCTTTTGCAAAAAAAGAGAAGCAGTACTTTATGGGGGCAATAGCACATTCTTTCAAAGAAATGCTGCCCTTTAATCTTGAGCACTATGTTTTCTCAAACAAACCATGGACCGATATAAATAAAAAAAAAATTATTCACTTGTCCTGAATTTTTAACGAAGACAACTCTTTAAAAAGCACTTTTAAAAATTAGGTTGGTTTTGTTTTTTTTCACCGTGCTTACATCACATCATCTAATTCTGTCCAAGAGCAGAATTGCCATTTGTTAATTCTGCAGTGAAAAGTCCACAAGACTCGGGAAGCTTTGAGTTTCCAGAAACAATGTTCTGTTTGAGACTCAGTTTCAACTCAGGCCATCTCTGAAACGATCCATTCCAAATTGAAGTATGAAATTTGGCCTTATAATTGAATTTGATTAGCGCTAAAGTCACTGCACTGCCACATGTGAAGCACAGTGAGAGCGACTGCCTGTCCTGAAAATCCTAAATGATTTGGGAATCTCCAGTCACCTTCATCTCCATATGTTCCCATCAATGGACATGAGACACACTGTTTCAAGTGGAGGGCCTTGTCACTTCTTCACCCTATTTCTGAGGATCTCTACTTAGGAAGACCTGCCTATATTGTTTTGCTATTTTTCCAAAGATTCCTCTTCTGAATAGGCTGTAAT
>NW_015386337.1:61071-97455 GCF_001527695.2 Protobothrops mucrosquamatus
TGATCCCACCAGTTCTTGCTTACAGGCAAATGATATTTCTTGCAGATCTTCCAATGCACCATTGTTGCCACTTTGTCATGCCGCTGCTTGTAGTCAGTCTGTGCGATCTTCTTGCAGCAGCTTACCAGGTGGTCCACTGTTTCTTCAGCTTCTTTGCATAGGCGGCACTTACTGTCTGTTGCTGTCTTCTCAATTTTGAGTTTGTATGCATTTCTCCTTAAGGCTTGGTCTTGTGCAGCCAGAATTAGTCCCTCGGTCTCTTTCTTCAATTTTCCTGCCCTTAGCCATTGCCAGGTCTTGTTATTATCTGCTTTCCCAGCTATTTTTTTTATGTACTGGCCATGTAGTGCTTCATCTTCCCACGCCTCTATTCTGTTCTTCATTTGGTCTTTCTTGTAGACCAGTTTGGTCTCTCCAGTAGTCAGTAAGCCTTCCTGATATACTAATTTCAGTGCATCTTCATCACTGTCCTTCAGATATTCTTCCAAAGCCATTTCTTCTTCTTCAGCCATCTGATGTACTTGCAGTATTCCACGCCCACCTATTTGCCTTGGTAAATAAAGTCTGTCAATGTCACTGCGTGGATGAAGGGCATGGTATTTCCTCCATTGAGTTTGGACTTTAAGATCTTCTTCACCCTCTTGATGTATTCACCTCTAATCTTTTTCTTGACTTCAGTGTGCTTGATGTTGTCAGCTTGAAGGATACCCAAGTATTTGTAGTAATCTTCCTCATCCAGACTCTTAATGTTATTTTCATGGAGCATCTTGATTCCTGCAGTTTTCACTATTTTTCCTTGTTTGATAGTAAGTGTGGCACATTTGTCCAAGCCTATTATTATTATTATTATTATTATTATTATTATTATTATTATTATTATTATTATTATTATTATTATTGATCATCGCACAGTCAGCCAGATGTTCAGACTGGATTTGGCATTTTGTCTACCTATCAAGTCCTTACCAAGGACCTGGGATAGGCAGATGTGAATGTTTGATGGTATTACAGATATCGTCGCAGGATGGAAGCAGTTCCTAGTAAGGCTGCCTTTTGCAATTGACTAATGGCAAATTTGTCAATGCCAATGGTGTTCAAGTGGTGCTCCAGTTGTTTTGGGATTGTACCCAAGGTGCCTATTACTATTGGTACTACCCTTGCTTGCTTTTGCCACAGTCTTTCTATTTCTATTTGTAGGTCTTTGTATTTTGTTATCTTCTCCAGTTCTTTCTCGTCTATTCTGCTGTCTCCAGGCATTGCCACGTCCACTATCCAGACTTTTTTGTCTTTCTTATCAACAATTGTTAAGTCTGGGGTGTTATGTTGCAGGTGCTTGTCTGTTTGAATTCTGAAGTCCCAGAGCAGTTTAATTTTATCATTTTCTATGACTTTCTCTATTTTATGATCTCACCAGTTTTTGCTTACAGGCAAATGATATTTCTTGCAGATCTTCCAATTATTTAAGTAATTATTAATTAATTAATTAATTAAGTAAGTAAGTAAGTAATATTAAATAAATAAATAAATTGCCAGCCAGGCTCTGAACTTGTTGACTAAGAGTTCTGGGAGATGTAATTCAACATAGGGAGGCTGCAAGATTAGCGACGCCTGCATGAATGTAGCAATGCAGCCTGCATGAATGTAGCAATGAGAAGTGTGAAGACATCTACTAAACTGTTGGTAACAGGATATAATACAATGCCAATTATAGTCTTCAAGATTATCCTTCACTGAAAGAACAAACACCTCATTGATTTTGACTCAAGAGAGGGGTTACTATTGCAAAACAAGTACAGCAAAGAGCAGGAGAATAGAAGTGCCTTTGGCCCAGAGTGACAGTGAGGGAAGTTCTTTAGCCATTGATCTGTGCAATGATCACTGGATTATCACACCTGTGTCTCAAAATTACTCTGTGTAAAACCAGAGGATTGGCAATTCTAGCACAATCAATTAGCATTTGTGGCAAAGGTCCCCATTGAGCTAAGACGAACACGTAGAACCATCCATTGAAGCCAAAATCCTTGGGAAACCAGAGAAGCCAAAGCTTTTGATCAAAAGACAATTGTCTGAGGACAGGCTATCTGGTAGAACTTGCATTTAGCTGAAAAATGACAAGTCCTGAAGGAACGACACACAATGTTCCAGCAAAGACCAGATGAGCAGCAATAGTTAACAAGCTGGTGTGGAAAAAAACCTATATACTAAGAGAGGTAGGGAAAGTGGGGTCAGCTCTACATCAAATAAAAGGTAAGAATGTTGTGGTCAGCCTTCAAGCTGGGTGGGGTTGAGGAGATTCAGGTTTGATCTGGATGCTAGTTGTCTTTTTGGCAATCTTGGCACACTCTGAACAATGCCTACATTGAAACTCATGAGGGAAGATAAGCAGCAGATAGCAATAAATAGTTAAAAACAAAGTACTCTTGGATTTTTTCGCTATTTCTGAGAGGTCTTTATGTTGAGAAGACATTCCAAGCCAAATTCACTGTATGTATATCACAGTCACAACAAGAAGAGTTGTTGTTAGTCATGGTATACTGCTACTAATAAACGTCAGTCCCTTTCGTTTTAAGACTTTATATATTTTTTTCTAATCTGAGAACATACTGTAGCTTATGCCTATCGTCGTGAGAAGCTAGGCACAAAATACTGATTGAAAACAGGAATGATTCCTTCAGGATGGATTAGGAATCATTCCTGTCTGAAACCACTGTGAAAGCAAAAGCTTTGAACCTTTGACTGGGTGCCCTGAGGGTCTAATACCCACGTTAAATATGAGGCTCTGTCTCACAGCTTCTGGTCTCTATGGATGACCTCTACATGACTGAAAATGTGTATGTCAGGATCATCGCTAAATAAAGAGCACAACATATTTTCTTCTCTACACAACAAGAACAAATGCTAGGGATGTAAATAAAGCTAGGAGCTGGCAAAGTTAGATCTTAGTGATAAATTACTTGGTGGTCTACATGGGATCAGGAAGGTCTTTAACTATCAGTTGTCTAACAGTTAAAAAGCCTCTTACACAAATTATGGGCACAAAGTAGAAATGAAGTAACATTTGTGAACTTGGTTCTGAAATTAATTACAGTTTTTTTGGCTTGAATTTGTGTTCTTCTTCCTGTCATAGTGAAGTCTAGTCGTCTGAGCCACTCCTGCGCTTGGCTCTGTTGATGGCACTCACATTCTAATAAAACAAAATCAGGAATTAATTTTTATTTGGGCTCTTCAGTTCTTATTTTTTGAAAATTGCTTCTGCTCTCACTCTAACTAGCCTTGTTGGATATGAATCAGAAGTGGTTTGAATTTGATTTCCCTTTTGTGTCCCATCACTTGTCCAGGTATGAATTGCAAAAGTTAAGCCAACTGAGTTGGACTAATTATGGCATTTTAGGGTACTAACGCTGAAAGAAATGACAAAGGAAAATCTTCTTAAGAAGAAAATGTGACAAAATTTTGCAATATGTTATTCAAAATTAAAAATATGGATGACAGTCGGAGAAATTCTGAAATTCATTTTAAAAAGAGTCCAAGGGTAGTCAGAATATTGCCTATGACTTTGCAGGATGATACATGGATGTCAAGCATGTCTGCTATGTTGACATTTGTTACCTTGAAAGAGAGAAGCATAAGATAGTCAGGGAGAAATGACAGACATCTGACAGAGAAAGGTAACACAGTTTCTGGACTCATGCCCACTGTGGGCCTAAAACATACTTTATATCAGGGATACGCAACCAGCATCTTCCAAAAGTTTTGAGAATCCTGCAAAATGTAATTTTCAGTATGATTGGTGGGGAAATATTTTCCATACATGGGGAGTTATCATACCAGTTGCATCTAATTTATTCGTTAAAATTAGCTGCAATTTAAAGCAGGGTATTTTTTTTTTCTCTTATCCACTTCTTTGTTTTGTCCTCTTCTCCTTTTGCAGTAAGGCCCCCGCCCCAACCATCTAAGGCAAATTCTGGAGCTTGTTTCCCCCCCAAAAAAAAGAGTAAGTACTGTAATTGTGTGCTTTTGTGTTTCTCACAGGACCTCTATGTTTTATGGACAAAGCTTTTAAAGAACCGAGTCAGCCACTAAAATGCAGAAATTTCATAATCCCTAATGGATTAACTGTATTGCTGAATGTTTCACAGCAGGATTTATGGGTGAGAGCAACTCTGAATTTAATGCTTCTTCATGAGAAAGCCTTCTAAGATTGATTGGGGATTAAAATGCACTCATATGGCGCTACACTTGATACTACCAAAGATGCACGGTGTGGCAGATGGCATATTAATATTTTAAATACATAAATCCGATCTGTTGGTTTAAATTAGCCTTGTTCAGTTTGGCACTCCTCAGATGCACTGGACTATAACTTCTATCACCCTCTGGCTAACGTGTCCCCATCAGTTTGCTCTCTGGGTGCCACAAAACTTTAGTCCTACATTAAATCATTAAATCTGAGCTTTTATATTTTTACAATCACACATAAAGCCAAAGAGAGAAAACAAATTTTTAGAACAAAAAAGAAAAAAGATGAACCAGGGGGACTGAATGCCTTCACTCATGTCAGCCTCCTTTGGAATTTTTCTTTCCCTCTTTTTCTTCCAGCTGAACTACCTTTTAAAAACTGGAGAATTGCTTCAGGAGAAAACTCAGTATTAGCAGAAATGCTGCAAGAGTTAAAACCCTAGAGTATCTGGCAACTCCTGTTTGGGCCTTGTGCTTGTTTCATTCTCAGACTCTCCCTGCTGTCCTTTTTTAAAAAGCATGTGCTTTCTAGCACCGTGCATTTCAAAATGACTGCAGTAAAAGATCTCCCCCCCACTTTAGAGGACACCTAAGGACTCTGGAAAACTGAATTGTACTAAAGGAGCGTTCCTTTATCTGGCTGATGCCTTATAATGAAACCTAGATAAATCTATGTGCATTTCCACCCTGATGGAATCTCAGCTGGCTTAATCACAACTGTTTGGTTTCTAACCAAATATTTGCTATGCTAGGAGCAACTCACACACTAATATCCTTTGGAGTTATTTTGCAATCCTAAAGATTTCCATATGTACNTGATCCCACCAGTTCTTGCTTACAGGCAAATGATATTTCTTGCAGATCTTCCAATGCACCATTGTTGCCACTTTGTCATGCCGCTGCTTGTAGTCAGTCTGTGCGATCTTCTTGCAGCAGCTTACCAGGTGGTCCACTGTTTCTTCAGCTTCTTTGCATAGGCGGCACTTACTGTCTGTTGCTGTCTTCTCAATTTTGACTTTGTATGCATTTCTCCTTAAGGCTTGGTCTTGTGCAGCCAGAATTAGTCCCTCGGTCTCTTTCTTCAATTTTTCTGCCCTTAGCCATTGCCAGGTCTTGTTATTATCTGCTTTCCAAGCTATTTTTTTATGTACTGGCCATGTAGTGCTTCGTCTTCCCACGCCTCTATTCTGTTCTTCATTTGGTCTTTCTTGTAGACCAGTTTGGTCTCTCCAGTAGTCAGTAAGCCTTCCTGATATACTAATTTCAGTGCATCTTCATCACTGTCCTTCAGATATTCTTCCAAAGCCATTTCTTCTTCTTCAACCATCTGATGTACTTGCAGCATTCCACACCCACCTATTTGCCTTGGTAGATAAAGTCTGTCAATGTCACTGTGTGGATGAAGGGCATGGTATTTCCTCCATTGAGTTTGGACTTTAAGATCTTCTTCACTCTCTTGATGTATTCACCTCTAATCTTTTTCTTGACTTCAGTGTGCTTGATGTTGTCAGCTTGAAGGATACCCAAGTATTTGTAGTAATCTTCCTCATCCAGACTCTTAATGTTATTTTCGTGGAGCATCTTGATTCCTGCAGTTTTCACTATTTTTCCTTGTTTGATAGTAAGTGTGGCACATTTGTCCAAGCCAATTATTATTATTATTATTATTATTATTATTATTATTATTATTATTATTATTATTATTATTATTATTATTATTATTATTATTAATCATCGCACAGTCAGCCAGATGTTCAGACTGGATTTGGCATTTTGTCTACCTATCGAGTCCTTACCATGGACCTGGGATAGGCAGATGTGAATGTTTGATGGTATTACAGATATCGTCGCAGGATGGAAGTAAGGCTGCCTTTTGTAATTGACTAATGGCAAATTTGTCAATGCCAATGGTGTTCAAGTGGTGCTCCAGTTGTTTTGGGATTGCACCCAAGGTGCCTATTACTATTGGTACTACCCTTGCTTGCTTTTGCCACAGTCTTTCTATTTCTATTTGTAGGTCTTTGTATTTTGTTATCTTCTCCAGTTCTTTCTCGTCTATTCTGCTGTCTCCAGGCATTGCCACATCCACTATCCAGACTTTTTTGTCTTTCTTATGGACAATTGTTAAGTCTGGGGTGTTATGTTGCAGGTGCTTATCTGTTTGAATTCTGAAGTCCCAGAGCAGTTTAATTTTATCATTTTCTATGACTTTCTCTATTTTATGATCTCACCAGTTTTTGCTTACAGGCAAATGATATTTCTTGCAGATCTTCCAATTATTTAAGTAATTATTAATTAATTAATTAAGTAAGTAAGTAAGTAATATTAAATAAATAAATAAATTGCCAGCCAGGCTCTGAACTTGTTGACTAAGAGTTCTGGGAGATGTAATTCAACATAGGGAGGCTGGAAGATTAGCGACGCCTGCCTGAATGTAGCAATGCAGCCAGCGCATGAGAAGTGTGAAGACATCTACTAAACTGTTGGTAACAGGATATAATACAATGCCAATTATAGTCTTCAAGATTATCCTTCACTGAAAGAACAAACACCTCATTGATTTTGACACAAGAGAGGGGTTACTATTGCAAAACAAGTACAGCAAAGAGCAGGAGAATAGAAGTGCCTTTGGCCCAGAGTGACAGTGAGGGAAGTTCTTTAGCCATTGATCTGTGCAATGATCACTGGATTATCACACCTGTGTCTCAAAATTACTCTGTGTAAAACCAGAGGATTGGCAATTCTAGCACAATCAATTAGCATTTGTGGCAAAGGTCCCCACTGAGCTAAGACGAACACGTAGAACCATCCATTGAAGCCAAAATCCTTGGGAAACCAGAGAAGCCAAAGCTTTTGATCAAAAGACAATTGTCTGAGGACAGGCTATGTGGTAGAACTTGCATTTAGCTGAAAAATGACAAGTCCTGAAGGAACAACACAGAATGTTCCAGCAAAGACCAGATGAGCAGCAATAGTTAACAAGCTGGTGTGGAAAAAAACCTATATACTAAGAGAGGTAGGGAAAGTGGGGTCAGCTCTACATCAAATAAAAGGTAAGAATGTTGTGGTCAGCCTTCAAGCTGGGTGGGGTTGAGGAGATTCAGGTTTGATCTGGATGCTAGTTGTCTTTTTGGCAATCTTGGCACACTCTGAACAATGCCTACATTGAAACTCATGTGGGAAGATAAGCAGCAGATAGCAATAAATAGTTAAAAACAAAGTACTCTTGGATTTTTTCGCTATTTCTGAGAGGTCTTTATGTTGAGAAGACATTCCAAGCCAAATTCACTGTATGTATATCATAGTCACAACAAGAAGAGTTGTTGTTAGTCATGGTATACTGCTACTAATAAATGTCAGTCCCTTTCGTTTTAAGACTTTATATATTTTTTTCTAATCTGAGAACATACTGTAGCTTATGCCTATCGTCGTGAGAAGCTAGGCACAAAATACTGATTGAAAACAGGAATGATTCCTTCAGGATGGATTAGGAATCATTCCTGTCTGAAACCACTGTGAAAGCAAAAGCTTTGAACCTTTGACTGGGTGGCCTGAGGGTCTAATACCCACGTTAAATATGAGGCTCTGTCTCACAGCTTCTGGTCTCTATGGATGACCTCTACATGACTGAAAATGTGTATGTCAGGATCATCGCTAAATAAAGAGCACAACATATTTTCTTCTCTACACAACAAGAACAAATGCTAGGGATGTAAATAAAGCTAGGAGCTGGCAAAGTTGGATCTTAGTGATAAATTACTTGGTGGTCTACATGGGATCAGGAAGGTCTTTAACTATCAGTTGTCTAACAGTTAAAAAGCCTCTTACACAAATTATGGGCACAAACTAGAAATGAAGTAACATTTGTGAACTTGGTTCTGAAATCAATTACAGTTTTTTTGGCTTGAATTTGTGTTCTTCTTCCTGTCATAGTGAAGTCTAGTCGTCTGAGCCACTCCTGCGCTTGGCTCTGTTGATGGCACTCACATTCTAATAAAACAAAATCAGGAATTAATTTTTATTTGGGCTCTTCAGTTCTTATTTTTTGAAAATTGCTTCTGCTCTCACTCTAACTAGCCTTGTTGGATATGAATCAGAAGTGGTTTGAATTTGATTTCCCTTTTGTGTCCCATCACTTGTCCAGGTATGAATTGCAAAAGTTAAGCCAACTGAGTTGGACTAATTATGGCATTTTAGGGTACTAACGCTGAAAGAAACGACAAAGGAAAATCTTCTTAAGAAGGAAATGTGACAAAATTTTGCAATATGGTTACTCAAAATTAAAAATATGGATGGCAGTCGGAGAAATTCTGAAATTCGTTTTAAAAAGAGTCCAAGGGTAGTCAGAATATTGCCTATGACTTTGCAGGATGATACCTGGATGTCAAGCATGTCTGCTATGTTGACATTTGTTACCTTGAAAGAGAGAAGCATAAGATACTCAGGGAGAAATGACAGACATCTGTCAGAGAAAGGTAACACAGTTTCTGGACTCATGCCCACTATGGGCCTGAAAACATACTTTATATCAGGGATACGCAACCAGCATCTTCCAAAAGTTTTGAGAATCCTGCAAAATTTAATTTTCAGTATGATTGGTGGGGAAATATTTTCCATACATGGGGAGTTATCATACCAGTTGCATCTAATTTATTCGTTAAAATTAGCTGCAATTTAAAGCAGGGTATTTTTTTTCTCTTATCCACTTCTTTGTTTTGTCCTCTTCTCCTTTTGCAGTAAGGCCCCCGCCCCAACCATCTACAGCAAATTCTGGAGCTTGTTCCCCCCCCCAAAAAAAGAGTAAGTACTGTAATTGTGTGCTTTTGTGTTTCTCACAGGACCTCTAAGTTTTATGGACAAAGCTTTTAAAGAACCGAGTCAGCCACTAAAATGCAGAAATTTCATAATCCCTAATGGATTAACTGTATTGCTGAATGTTTCACAGCAGGATTTATGGGTGAGAGCAACTCTGAATTTAATGCTTCTTCATGAGAAAGCCTACTAAGATTGATTGGGGATTAAAATGCACTCATATGGCGCTACACTTGATACTACCAAAGATGCACGGTGTGGCAGATGGCATATTAATATTTTAAATACATAAATCCGATCTGTTGGTTTAAATTAGCCTTGTTCAGTTTGGCACTCCTCAGATGCACTGGACTATAACTTCTATCACCCTCTGGCTAACGTGTCCCCATCAGTTTGCTCTCTGGGTGCCACAAAACTTTAGTCCTACATTAAATCATTAAATCTGAGCTTTTATATTTTTACAATCACACATAAAGCCAAAGAGAGAAAACAAATTTTTAGAAAACAAAAAAGAGAAAAGATGAACCAGGGGGACTGAATGCCTTCACTCATGTCAGCCTCCTTTGGAATTTTTCTTTCCCTCTTTTTCTTCCAGCTGAACTACCTTTTAAAAACTGGAGAATTGCTTCAGGAGAAAACTCAGTGTTAGCAGAAATGCTGCAAGAGTTAAAACCCTAGAGCAGTGATGGCGAACCTTTTAGAGACTGAGTGCCCAAACTGCAACCCAAAACCCACATATGCATCGCCGAGTGCCGGGTGGATGTAGCCCATTGGCTGGGTTGGCCCATTGGGTGGGCGTGGCCAATTGGGTGGGCGTGGCTGCAGTGGTAACGGCAGACTGGGTGAGACTAAAAAGTTCAATCAATCAATTTCAACTTTGCAAGATCTTTTTTTTCCCGGCGAGAAGTTGAAATTGACTGATTGAACCTTTTTTTTTTTTTTGCACAAGGTGGCGGAGGCNCTAAAGGAGCGTTCCTTTATCTGGCTGATGCCTTATAATGAAACCTAGATAAATCTATGTGCATTTCCACCCTGATGGAATCTCAGCTGGCTTAATCACAACTGTTTGGTTTCTAACCAAATATTTGCTATGCTAGGAGCAACTCACACACTAATATCCTTTGGAGTTATTTTGCAATCCTAAAGATTTCCATATGTACTTTCCAAACCCATTGGCTAAGTGGTATTCACTTTATTGTTCTCTGGGAAGAACAAAAAAACAAAAAACAAGGCACAGTCAATAAAATTCCTAACAAAGACCATTAGTGTTAAAGAAGATAGCAAAAGATAGGACAATAGAAGGAAACCATTAAACTAGTCTCTTCAGTCTCAGAGATGAAACTCTATTGTGTAAGCCAAATGTCCTTGTTATCATTCCAAAATGTCATAAATATTATAGTTCTGAAATGTCAGAATACAATTCAAGCACAATTTGAAATGTATTTCATCTCTTCCACCTCTCACTTCCTTTAGATTATGTCCTATTGAGTGAGGTAACTAGCAGGAGGAATGTTCCAGGGAAAACTGCCTTGGGATACCACTCTTAAAACAAAGAGGCACAATCTAAGGTCCAGTTCTCCCAAAATTCTTGACAATAAAAGTTGATAACAAATGTTAATGTTTAATGTCACGAGGGAATATACAATTATGAGTGGGATCCAATCTTATCAATGATAATCCAATTTTATTAAATATAAGGTAATGAAAACAAATTTAGTCTTTGTCTTCACTCCATCCACTCATTCTGGAGTGACATGTCTTCCAGAAGGTCCTTGGTGCTCCCTGACCTTGATTCTTTTCTTGCAGACATTTCATTACTCAGACATCTTTGAGATGTTACCTAGTTTGGGTCACGAAACGTCTGCAAGAAAACAACCAAGCTCAGAGAGTACCAAGGACCCCTCATTTCAACCTTGAGCTATAAATATTCTCTTTAATGTTTTCTTGAGTCTGGCAAAGGTTGCACACCCCCTACCTTAAGGAACTAAAGGTGAACCAAAGGAACAACTGACCATTTCCTCTTTTACTCTTCTCAATTAGAAAAGTTATTCATGTAATTCACATATAGCCAGAAGCAACTGGAAAGCCCTCCCCACCCTTTTTAATGATGTCTCCCAGTAGTTCAGGACTAACCGTTTGGAGTTGTTGTGGCTTGGCTACAATAAGATCTACAACTGCCATCACCAAATCACACAACTGGACTGATCGGAATTTATTTTCCCCCTCTTGGTATTGAAGCCATGTAAAAACTATGCGAGCCAGGATTCACCTTTAGATTCACCTTTACATTCCCTTAACCTTTTTTTCTCTAATGCATCCCAGATTAAAAGATATCTTTAGCGTTATTGGAGGGAGGTGATGTTTTTTTATTTTAAAAAAGGCACGGCATTTGATCTCTGGGGTTAGATATTTTTAGCAAATCCAATACATGTCGAAGAGTGGCTTACTATATTTTCAATCCAAATAGAAAGCCCATGGGCTACTTAGAATAATCCTATTTAAGAAACTTGGCAGATTTCAGCAAACAACTGCTGTATTCAGATGGCTAATTTTGCTACACAAACTCCAAACCCTGTTTGTATCGTGGGGGATGGAAAGCATTATCTTTCTTCAGGGATAATGTTGCCTTGCTTTTGTTCTGCCATTGTGTCACTAGTTCCACACTGAATCAGGCACATGACAGCAAATAAGGCAAAGCCTGGTGATTAACTGATAAAGGCAGTATAGATGTCAGATAGCAATTTTAAAAAGATAAAGCCAAGAAAGGGTAGCCCTGATAAAGAAGATAATTAAAAAGTTTGCAGGAACATTTTTCAGATATGAAAGGGCTAAATACAGTATCAATGGGTTCTCTCAAGGGCCATAAAACTCTGTGCATTGTGTATTCAAATGTCAGTTTATGTTGAGTTCTCCTAAAAGATAATGGAAGACTTCCTTTCTAATCTACATGCTCCATGACTATAAGGTGGTCAAGTCTTTATGTAGTATTTTTGAGAAATCCTAATGAAAAACTAGATCAGTGGTTCTCAACCTTTTTAATGCCGCAACCCCCCAACCGGTCGTAAGTCGAGGACTAAACCGGTCGTAAGTTGAGGACTAAACCGGTCGTAAGTCGAGGACTACCCAACCGGTCGTAAGTCGAGGACTTTCCCTGCCCGGGAGCGCCGCGCATGCATGGTTCCGCCCCCTACGCCGGCCGAGGCGTAGCTGGCAAGCGGCAGAGACGGAGCAGGCCGACCACCAGCTGGCCCAGCTCAAGGGAGGTAAGGCACCCACCGAAAAAGGGGGGGAAAAATGGCGGACAGCCTTGCTTGCCGACCCCCGTGAAATGGTTGATCGACCCCAAATGGGGTCGCGACCTATAGGTTGAGAACCGCTGCACTAGATGAATGGAGGAGAAAAATGTTTTCCCTACCTTCAAACAAAGAAGGGAAGTGATCTAGAAAACTATGTACCTGTATAATATGTTGAACATTATACACTATTAGTTTGACATGAACACTTGGCAAGTTCTAGAGCAGATCATATAAAAGACCGATTTGCAAGTCCCTCAAAAGCATAATACTTATCAGAAGTCTGCATGGAATCTTCAAGAACAAGTCTTGATAGACTATGTATCATAAATTATTGCCAGACTGCATAGCTTTTTTTTTTAATTAGGCAACTTATTTAATGAGATCTAGTTTGATGTAATGGTTAAGATACCAGGAGAGACTTTGAGCTTTAATTCTACTACTGATTGAGGTTTAGTTCTACTACTGGCATAAAACCAACTAGGTGATTTTGAGCTGGTCACAGGGAAGGGAAAGGATGAGAAGGGAAGGGGAGAGGAGGGGGGAGAGGAGAGGAGAGGAGAGGAGAGGAGGAAGGAAGGAAGGAAAGGAAGGAAGGAAGGAAGGAAGGAAGGAAGGAAGGAAGGAAGGAAGGAAGGAAGGAAGGAAGGAAGGAAGGAAGGAAGGAAGGAAGGAAGACAGGTTTCTGATGCTCCCTGCCAGATTCCCCCAAGGAAACTCAAGGGAGAAGCTGGCAGGAAATTGGAAGTGACTCCTGCTCCCACTGTTTTTCTGCCGACCTTTGGTCATTCTGTTTCTCTGTTTAGAAAGTAATATATCTCTGAAACAGTCACCCAATGGGGCACGGGTTGTCTAGTTTTTTTTTCCCTAAAAGTCTTGGGATCTTGGAATCTATCTGTACCACATTTCAGTTTTCTGTCTGTCATAGACATATTATAGCAGTTTTAATCCTCGTTTCCCAGTGTATCTGGAACTAATTGAGCTGTCTTTAAACTTGAAAAAGCAGGAAAAAATAGCTACAGGCTTGTCAGTCTGGAGAGACTGTTATAACCAATTACTTTAAAAATGGAAAAATTTATGAAGAAAGGGGCAGAGGCAAAACCATCAACTCTCATGCAGAATTAGAATCCCTTGCAAAGGAAATTGATCAAAGAGATACAAAGCAGTAATAGCAAGGAAGAATTTACTGACATCAGCATATGAGAGGTTAATAAAGCTCTCTAAAAAGGAAGCAGGTTTGTCTCTTTGTCTTGGTCCCACCATGGAAAAATATTAAAACAATAAAAAGAAGAAGCAGTGGAGTGTGTTTTTGTAAAGAAGCAAATTTCCTGCCTGCTGTGGCTCTGATAAATTTCAGTCAGGAATGACAAGAGAAGTTGGCGTGGGGGAAGGTCCAGAGGAGTAAAACGAGACTTCCTGGAAAACCAGACAGCCTAGAATTAATTGAGGACATCTTCATCAGCAGAACAGCTGGTACAGCCTAATCATCAGCAAAAAAAAACAAACAAAAAAAAAAACCCCAGAACCATAAAATGAACAGGAAACAAAAAATTCTGAATCAAACTTTTCAGGATCCAAATGTGCAAAAGAAAAAGCCTCCTCAAGCCAAACTTTTCTGAATCTCAGTCAAACACCAAAGGAAGTGCCAGTGGTCTGAGCAATAACACAGCCTTGCAACACAACTGCTTCTTATGCCAGCTGTTGGCATCCATTCAGTAGTGGGTGGCTGTTGTTGCAAGCCCTTTGTAGTTCAGCATGAATCATAATAGCAGAAGATCCCTTCCGGTTCCAGCATGAAATCCAAGTCACCGAGTTACTGAGGCTTTTTGTAACTCACAAGAGTGCTACTAGCAAGAGTAGCAACAGATGCTGCCCTTCCCTTCTCACAGATTTCAAAGTCCAGTCAGAACAATGGCAAGATCAATCATTACCATTTGATTGTGAGTTATCAAGATAGAATTCCATATCAATTTTCTGGAAATAGTCTCTATTGAGCCCAATGGTTCAACAAGGATGTCCCGATGGTTGAGAAACACTGTTCTAGCGAACTACTGTACTGGCAGATGAACATTTCAGTGTGTACTAGTCACACTGAGAATAAACATTTTCACTGGCATCTTAGCTTCTTTGGTAGGCTGTCTTTTTAAAAAATGATTTACAAGAAAAAATACATAGATATTTGTGGTAACCCAACACTGGCTAGGGATGCAGCATTCTGTAGCTTAACCTTTCATCAACCCTTTCTTTCATTCAGTTTGTATGATAGTTTGACCTGAAGATGGTAGTTTAAATTTGATCAACTCTAGGTGTGTTTGGGGTTAAAACTTAGCCATTCCTGCCCCATTGTAGATTGAGTGTTCATGTTTGCACAAGATGCTAACTCACCTTTCCCCCAATTAAGCCCAGCCAATACACTACTTCTATGGGACTCAAAAGCAGAAGTCCTGTGAATGTATTTAACAGCAATTATCTCTGTAAAAATAGCAATTACTATAGGAAAAATATAAGGGGTTGCAGATATAATGAGGTCCAACTGACAGCAGAATCAAATTTGCCAGCAGTACAAATTTCTTCTTTTCTTAAACATCCTTGCAATAAAACTTGAGGGCTCAAAGACTTTGACAGCAAATTCGGAATATTATGATCTTAGTTTTGTGCCTGCAAACTGTAATTGGGGTAATTATGAAAAAAGGGTGATATGATTATATTCCGTAAGAAATGGTCTGCAAATTATCCTACTGATGGACATTCAAGATACTGAAATTGTCACCAAGATGATATTGTGAACCTTTAAAATGTTTTGCATTTCTTGTGATAATAGAAAAGATGTCAACCTGGGCTGAACATTTCAGGAAATCACTCAAAAAATGTAGTTTTATCTAGTCAAATAGATTTAGAGTATCCAGAAGAAGCTAATGGCAATGTTATTACAGGTAGTCCTCATTTAATAACAAGTCACTTAACGGTTGTTCAAAGTTATTGTGGACCCCCAAAAGCTATTTATGACCCATTCCAAAGTTGTAGCCAGCATCACCATTCTAGTTTGCCATTATGATTGACTGCAGGGACGCTGCAGGGCTCCCCCCATCTATCTTCCCTCTCTCCCTCCCTTCACCGGGTTCCCGCAAGTCTTTCTCCTTCACACAGGTCCTTGCAGACCTTTCACTGCTTCACCTGGCTAGACAGGCTCCACTACAATCATATGCTAAGAACTACCTCTTTCCTTCCTTCCTTCCTTCCTTCCTTCCTTCCTTCCTTCCTTCCTTCCTTCCTTCCTTCCTTCCTCCCTCCCTCCCTCCCTCCCTCCCTTCCTTCCTTCCTTCTGTCTGTCTTTTATTTTATTTTATTGTTTTATTTGTATCAAGGTTGAGATTCTGAACAGGAAAGTCAAGTTGTCAAGATCTAAGAGAATTCTCAAGAAAGATAATTGTGACATGGGATCTAACTGCATGTCTAACTTCTGACCATTGGAGTTTATCATTTTTCTGAACCGTGGATAGTGAGTTCTACCTTGGCTGAACTTTTGGGAAATCTTGGTCCTAAGGAAGGTTAGCAACACATTTCAGCAAATCAAGGTTTCCACAAGGTGCTTGTAATAGCATCGCTACTAAGGTGCCATGTGTGTGTTAATATCAGCCACACAGAATTATACCTGCATAGGAAAAAGAGCCCATTCTGTTCAATGGAATGGTTTCTCCAGCCCGAAATTAGAAGTTATTCCAGACATCTCACCCCACCTCCCTCCACTGTATTATAGTAGAAAAACTGGAAAATAAAATAATGTATTGAGACCTTAATGAATCATAATTCTTAGAAAATAGAAGCATCAATTTCCTAAATTTGTTATCTAGACTTTGCTGCTATTTTGTAAATTATGTTACATTGTCTGAGTTATGGATTTTAAACATTTCTGTAATCTACTGTCGGAAGTACTTGCCATGCTCCACTTAAAGGCAGGGTAAGCTCAGATTGTGCTGATTATTAGAGAATATCCATAACAAAAAAGCAATTATGGTACATTATGTGACTTGATTCCAGGAAAGAATTCTTAGTAAATCCAAGAGTTATGGACGACCCATCCATTGCAAATCTTTAATATGGATTTTTGTCTCATGAACAAAACAATTGCTTTTGCAACCAAGGTTTCAAAAGTTGAGACTCAAAAACTTAAACCAGCATTGGTTTAAGCACTGGTGTCTTTCGGCACAGTAAAAGAAGCCTCATTGTATGGCTATGGATTTCTGAGCATCACCAATATTTGAAAATTTGGATTTTTTTTCCCAAGATAAAAACAGTGTCCTAAAATGGGTCCAACTGGCTCGAGCTGAAATGTGGAGCTTCAACTGAAGACCGTTTCTACTGTATGGATTTGGATGAGTAGTCTTGCTTTGGTTTTAGCTGATGCTTCCTAATGGGCTACAGATGATGATAAATTGCATATCAGATCAACTGATCTCTGATGAACTTATGAAATAATGATAATTTAGTTGGGAAAGTGGAGAGTTTGCATTAGTCAGTCACCAAAAGAGAGTTGTATGACATGCAAATGCCTTTCTAACCAAATCCTTTCTCTGGTGATTGAAAAATGAAATTATTTGATATAACTGGTCTAACAGGTGCTTAATCTCATATGTTGTCTTGGTTTTGGCGGCCTGTGGTTGAGCCACATCCTTTTAGGGCATCAGACATTGCGCTTCATTTCAAAATTATACAAACAGAAGCTAATGATGCTCATGGATGAGTCATTCATTGCTAATAACGAATGAGTAGAGCACCAGTTATATAGGGTATGCAGCAAAAGCAGAAAAACTTGGCTTTTATCTCTCACCATTTTCTCCTTAGTGTGAACTTTCCTTAGTGTGGACTTTCTCATGAGATGGAAGGCTACGGGAAGCTTTACATAAACACTCAGCATTTTTTCAGTCTGTGGCTTGACAGAGCCTAACTCATATACTTTTTTAAAAAAAATCAGTGCACATTATCTCTTTACCCTAGTAAATTCTTTCAAACATAAAAAGAAAATTTTAGTGGGAGTTTATTTGATGTTTTAAAATCCCAGACCCTAAACAAAACCAGAAAGCTGTATTCTTGACTGCTGCCTTCCCTTCCAAAATCAGCTTCTTTTGGCTGCCGCTTCTTTGACAGACCACTACTCAATGTCTACTTTTAGACTAGATTGGCAAATTCGTTCCTGGTATCATATGGCAGATTTCTGAAGCTTCAGATGTGCAGTGGCCTTTACTTCTTGTCTTAAAGGTGGAGTTGGGGACCAAGGGACCAGAGCCGAAACAGGAGGATACAATTGTCTGATAAACAGAAACATCTGTTGGAGTCATGAACAGTTGATTAGTGGAGTTCATTTCCAGGGTACGGCTTCAAGGGAATGCTCTTGTTTCTCCTTGCTGTACATGCCAGCAATTCCCAAATTGTGGGGTAGGAATCCCAGCTGGCTCAGGGGAGCCCTTGTAGCTGAATCGCCAGGTCATGGAAGTGGTGCAGGGTCAATGGAGAAGCTTCAAGGAAGATAATGATACCTTGAATGTTGAGCATCTTTGGATGGAGACCCTTGCTTGTATAGAATGCAATCATTTGTCGTGAAGTTGAGATAGTCTCCGTCTTTCAAAATGGCTTCCTGAATTGTGCCCCTTCCCAGAGGAAGCAACATAATTTTAGTCTTTCTTTTAAATGTATCTTGTTTGAATCTATAATATGGTTGGTTTACCTGTCCACATTTCTTCCTTTTGCTATCTAGTATTCTGTATTGTCCTTCTAAACCGAGATTTTCAAATTTCTAATGTTGGGCAAATACTAACTTTGATTTCAGTATGAATCCTGTAAGATTGAATTGACTCCGCAGTTACCTTGCTGGGATGTAGAAAGGTAGTCCTTTACTTACAACAGTTCATTTAGTGACTGTTCAATGTTACAATGGCACTGAAAAAAGTGACCTATGACCGTTTTTCACACTTACAACCAATGCAGCATCCCCAGGGTCACGTGATCAAAATTCAAATGCTTGGCAACCGACTCATATTTATGATGGTTGCAGCATCCCAGGGTCATGCGATCCCCTTTTTGCAACCTTCTGACAAGCAAAATCAACGGGGGAGCCAGATTCACTTAAAAATTATGTGACCAACTTAACAATTGCAGTGGCAAGAAATGTCGTAAAATGGGGCAAAACTCATTTAGCAAATGTCTCACTTAGCAACAGAAATGTTGGGCTCAATTGTGATAATAAGTCGAGGACTACCTGAATTATGGCAACACGGAATACCATCAGCAGTATTATTTTGAGTAGAAATGATGCAAATACCCTCCAATAGGAGGTTGTTGTTATTACCTATGATATTTGTCAATGCATGTATGCAATGAGTGCACACATTAAAAAACATGAGAATAAAATTATTATACATACTGATCTCTATATGGCTTTTATGCTACTATTCAGTATACTGAAAGGCTTTGTTGTCACGTTTAAAGTCACCTTAAATCAAAATATACAATTTTATTTTAATTATGAAACTTAGTCTATAATGCAAATAATCAGACCATATATTGTTTACCAAATGTGTAACAAAAATAATTCAATGAAAACACCCAAATCCTTTAACACACACATATATATCCCATTAGAATCCATTATATTTTATAAATATTATCGTAGCACTTGATAATATATTTGTACTACGCAAAATTTTTCAGATATAAATCTGAACTTACATATAAAACATAAACACAGAAAAATAGATGCTAGTCATGAATCTTAGGGAGATCAAAGATGTTTCCTTCATAGACAGACTAATATTCCCTATCGTTGTTTATGACAAATATGGCCAAGTTATGATTTACAGATCTCAGGTGCTGTTTTCGTGGTGTCCATTTCCGAGACACACAGGTAAGAGGTAGCTACATCTTAATATGTAATTATGTAGTCTCTTCTGTAAGCATTGAAAAATTAACTTTAGCAGAGTTCAGTCTGAACTTCATTCCATATTACAGTTGGGTAGAGTACAAGATCCTGGGTGAACCTTTGATCTATGGAACCCTTTTGCAGTATTTTGAAAATTTGGAGGAAAATTAAAGGTAAACAGTCCCTACTCCTGATTTACCCAATTTATCCAGATTATACCTTACAACGTTTGGTAGGAAGGAGTTGAATATTAGGTTTCTTTAAAAAAAAAAAAAAAAAAGCAGCACAGACATACTGTTAACAGCATTTCCTTTCACCTTTCATATCCCTAGTTTTGAGGTTCATCTTTGTTGAATCACATCCTTCTGAAACACTGAGCCTTTTAGTCTGACTTCTAAACTGTGGGAAACCAGTTGATCATGCTCACAGATAAGTTGCTCAACAGTACCCTAGCAGTCCGTGGTTTAATCAGAATGTCATCATTTTTACTTATCTTCCTGCTTTGTAAGGCTGTGCATGTTTTCCAAGCATTTTGAAAATTTCTAGCTTTTTATTAGACCTATCCCAGTAAATATGTTTATTTATAAAAAATGGCAGGCACAGCCACACTTCTCTGTGCATAAATGATTCACCTGTGGAGATGGTTACCAGCATCAAATTCCTGGGTGTGCAGCTAACGAGTAGGCTGACTTGGTCGCTCAACAGTGAAAAACTGGTGAAGCAGGCACAGCAGCGCCTGCATTTTCTGCACCGCATGAGAAAAGCACATCTTCCTTCCCCTGTCCTGACCACTTTCTACAGGGGGACAATCGAGAGCATCCTGTCATACAGCATCACAGTCTGGTTTGGAGGCATCACTGCTTCAGACAGGAAGGTGGTGCAGAGAGTGGTGAGAATGGCCGAAAAGATCATTGGCAGTTCCCTCCCTCCCATCCAGGACATAGCACAGAAGTGCTGCTTGAGCAGGGTCCTTAAGATTATCTGGGACACTACACATCCTTTTCACGACCTGTTTTCCTTGTTACCTTCTGGGAGGAGACTTCATGGTATCCGAAGCAGAACATCCAGATTCAGCCATAGTTTCATTCCATACAGCATTAACCTTGTAAACTCTCAAGCTTCCTCCTTCCGTTATATATTCAAGATGGACAATATTTAATATTTATTTGCTACGTAGATGTAGGGATGTGGGTCTATATATATGTTGTTTATAGTATGTTTAGGTGTGTGTCATGTATGTGTTTCACTTTGAGAGCAGGCAATTAAATTTCATTTTTGATGTGTGCCATTGTGCCCACAGTATAAAAATGACAATAAAGGTTATCTTATCTTATCTTATCTTATCTTATAATTTGGGGTCATTCAAAGGGGATTTGAGACTGACAAGTAAGTAAAAAAATAAATAAATAAGAGCCCTGGATAAAAGATTTGGAGTAAAATGAGTGTGAAACTGGGCAAAAAATGCTCAGAACTATTGCTTTAAAAAGTTACGGACTTCCTTTGACTTCCCGAATTTTCTGAAACTTCAGTTCTTGCTAATAGCTACTAAAAAGCACATGGGAAATACGTATTTCATAATAATGCATAGCATGTTTGTGGCTTTTTATATGTCTTAACAAATTCAGTAAAGCTTGTGATTCAGCCCAGTTCCTGTTTTTTCCTGATTGGTTATATGCACGCACACAAACAACACACAAACACAATAAAGTTGTGGAATAACTCAGTGCCTGTAGAAAGATCTAGGGTTCAATCTTTAGTTTCTCTATAGAGGGCTAGAAAAAAACCCCAGAATTATGACTTCTGCCCTTCTTTCCATTGAGCAATTGCCTTCTTAATTTTCCCCCTTCCTCTTTAACACTTTTTAATCCCAAATCCATAACTTTTAACCTATTAACCTTTCTGCAGTATACTGTGAATAACTGCATATTGTGGCTCTCAGATCAAAAGTCTCTGTATGAACAATGATCAGTGCCAGGACTGCTCGTGTCAAATGTGATTTCAGTTTTGTATTTCTCTTAATCTCTTATTCTGAAAAAGAAACAAATATACTCACTCTGCTTTGCTAGCTCTATTATATTGTATTAAATAGGAGACTGGCCTCCTATAACCTAGAGCAGGAGTCCCCAACCCCCAGTCCATAGACCGGCACCGGTTCGCAGCATGCCAGCAAGTGGGCCACACAAACAAGCAAAGCTCCATCCTTGGGATGCAAGCAGTATTCAAAACCACACCCCCTCTGGTCCATGGAAAAACCTTTCTCCATGGCACCGGTCCATGGTGCCCAAAAGGTTGGGGACCTCTGACCTAGAAGCTATATGGCTGCTAGTTCTATATTTTACTACTTCCAGCACTTTTTCTTAAATTACTATTAATTATTTTATTTGAGAATAGTCGCCAACTGAGGTAGTGGTCAAATGAAGAATGGCTGTAGCAGCAAAAAGTTCTTCTCTCTTTTGCCATCTAGTAGTTGTCCAGAGTTTTGCAGTCCTGATCTTTCTTTTTTTTTAAAAAAAAATGTTACTAACCTATTCTTGATCCATATGAAGTGCAGGTCTCTGAACATCAAAAAGCTGCCCACATCTGCATTACAGCTTCAGTCATATGATAATGACCACATTAGTTCTACTGATTACTCTTATTGATCCAAACATATTACACAGGGTAAAAAGATCTGTTCTGATTACCAGTTGTTTACCTAATGCAACTTAAGGAGTTGGTTTTAACTTTTAAAGCCCTAAATGGCTTAAGAGCTAGATTATTTAAGGGCTGCTTCACTAGATACGACCTTTTGAGAGGCTAAGATAAGTCAGGGAATCATTATTTAAAAAGCTGTCACTTTCTGAGATCTATTTGTTGGACACATTATTATTATTTATTTAAATGTATTGGCTGCCTGATATGGGAAAGGAGTTTCCATATTGCTCTCAACAAATACGAACCGCACTCCAGTGGAATTCTACTTGGCCTCCATTCTTTCCACTTACTGTATTTAATATTCTGCCTTTATCATCTTTACAAAGGCAGTGAACATATTCAATATACCTTCCTCCTTTTTTGTCTACAACTACACCTCTGTCAGGTGAATTGGGCTAAAAGTGAGTGACTAACTGCCCATAGAAGAAATTAAGTATGGGTTGATTGACGCCTGTTTTACCAGATCTTTCTCTGCATGGAAACTAGAAAACTGCTAGAAAACCCATTATTTTGTCAACAATTTCATTTCTTTCAGTTTCTTCCAACTTTAGTTACTAAGTTTTGGAGGTTTTCAGGGTAAAAATAATAGGAAGAATAGAAGGCTAGGAAGCATTCTTGCTTCCAATGACAAATTAGCCCTCACAACGTATTTTATTGAGACAACCATACTTTCTTTTAATTACTATATTTTTATTCATTTATAGCTCTGGGTGTATAATTGTCTCAGGCAATATTTTCAAGAACTTAAAATTTTATTATTTTTAAGCAGGGCTGACCAAATTTTCCTTTGCTTTACTGTAGCACAACAAGGCAGATTTCTGTAAGTTGCTCCTGTTTTAAACCTATGAAGGAAACTGCTAAAAAGATTAGGATTTACCATGCTAAGCCATTCTTTCTTTATCATTAGTGGCCACCTGGATTTTTCTGGGTCAAAGGGGAAGAAGAAAATATTAGAAAAAGCAGTGTTAGACTATCTTTAGGAGCACTTCTGGCTATCATGGGGGTTAACCATTTGTATTAGATAGCTTCAAGACATTCTATAGCCATTCTAAAGGTAAAGTGTAAATAACTATTTCCTCTTACTGGATTTTAGCCCATGACCTTATGGAGCAATAAAAAAAAATGTTCAGGATGTTGTTGTTTTTTTTGAAGCAATCATTCATGCTTCAAAAGAAACACCCCAATTTTTTTAAAAAAATGTTTTTAAAGAACACGCATCTTTAAAATAAGCCAGAGTAAAAGGGAAGAGATCAAAGGTCACTGCGCAATACAGTTTGTAAAACACAATGTACTACCATAAATAGGCACAAACACACACCTTATTGTCATGTTATGCAACCCAGGTACTACTAAGAAATCCTGGGATCTGATTGTGCCGTATACATACTTAGAATACTACACACCTAGAATACTACGTGCAATACTTTCTCAACCCTTGTACTGATTGCATTAAAAAAAAATCACATTCACATTTACACTGAGGATTATTAATGTGTGAGGGTTCCTTATGGGGTATTTAGTAAACTTTTTCCTGGCTTTGTTCTTTGATGCATTTCTTCTTACTGATCATGGGACACATATAAATTTACTCTAGTCTGATAAAGCCCTTTTAAAACTTTTTGTACAATTTAAAACAGAGTTTGATTTTATTTAGCATGCTTCCCAGAAGTTTATTGCTATTTGGATTACTTTGTCCTGTCCTTACACTATTTCTGAAGTTCCACATTAAATGTTTTGGATGACTCAAATAAACTCCTGATCCATTTTTACAAGAAGTTGAAAGAATTAGATGAAATTGGTATTAATTATTGATGTAGCTTTTGAAAGAACAACATCTGCTACTGTAAATCATTAGAAGGTTGCAAGTTACTCTGAAAACTCTTCTCCGTATGAGATTAATGCAGAGATATAGGACTACACAGAGAATATTTAATAAGGATTGGTTGTAACCATCTTGCTATTTGATATGAAGTTCAAGACCTGGAACATTAAGAAACATAGTCTGGGCATGTCTAAGCATTGCCACATTTGGGATTGAAATCCCAAGGTCACTAGCATGTGATTAGGCCACTAGGCCAACTGTTGGTTATCAAAGAAAAATATAGTTAAATCCCACTATACATGCAGGTATCTTCACCTTACAACTACAATTGGGATTGGAACTTCTGGTGCTAAGTGAAGCAATTATTAAGCAAGTTGCATCTGCTCTTATAGCCTTTTTTGCTGCTGCTGCTATGTAAATCACTGCAGTCATTAAGTGACTCACATAGTTGTCAAGCTCATCCAGCTTTCCCCACTGACTTTGCTTGTTGGAGACTGGCTGGGAAGGTTGCAGATGGTGATCACGTGACACCAGAATACTGCAACCATCAAAATAAATGCAGATTGCCAGTTTTGATCATGTGACCATGAGGACACCATAACAGTTGTAAGTGCAAGGAACAGTTGTAAGTCACCTTTTTCTGACAGTGAGTAAACAAATGACCATAAGTTGAGGACTATCTGTACATTGGGAATTATGAAATGTTTGCACAAGAGGGATAGTCCAAAAATGATATAACTCTGGAAAGATAAATGTGTACCTGGTTTGCTGCAATAGCTGTGTTGTATGTCATCTGAATATTCTTCTTTTTGTTTGAGAAAGAGTCAAGAAAGATAATTATTGGCAGTTTGCTTAAATTATTTGAAGGTTTTATGTTTTCTTTTTCTTTCTCTTTCTTTTTCCTTCCTTCCTTCCTTCCTTCCTTCCTTCCTTCCTTCCTTCCTTCCTTCCTTCCGAAGATAGAAACCCATATCCGATCTTTCTAAGCTCACTCCTTTTCTTTTCTTTTCTTTTCTTTTCTTTTTTCTTCTCTCTCTCTCTCTCTCTCTCTCTCTCTCTCTCTCTCTCTCTCTGTTTCTTTCTTTCTTTCTTTCTTTCTTTCTTTCTCTAATGTTATATCCCACTGTTGTCCTAAGCCAGGGGTAGGCAACCTCGGCTCTTTTATGACTCATGGACTTCAACTCCCAGAATTCCTAAGCCAGAATGGCTCAGCTTGGAAACCTCTCCCTTTCCCCTCAGCATGGCTGGCTCAGGAATTCTGGGAGTTGAAGTCCATGAGTCATAAAAGAGCCAAGGTTGCCTACCCCTGGCCTAAGCGGTAGCAACACTTGGCCTACTTTTACCTGACTTGGAAGCTAGGCAATGTCACTGGGTGGAAAATTACTGAGAAATTCCTGGGCTATAGATGACTTGGCAGAAAACATCCAAAAAGGGACATCTTCCCTCCCACAAAAAAACCCACCCTTTCAAAGATGTTCTATGTAGTCATTAGGAATCATTCTCAATGTAACAATCTCTGTACCTTTTAGTGAGACTATTAATATTTATATCAATAGTGCTTTTCTATTAATCTGGTACAATTAAATATTTTTTTAAGTAAAATGAGCTTTTACCCCAAGCAGTTTGGCCAGAAAAGATATTCTCTCAACTCGTACAAGGTTCTTTTTCAGGAAAAGACAGGATGAAAGAAGTCTAAAAGTTATAGCTGTGTTTTTGTTCTTCGTGATATATGCAATGTTCAGCTATATGTTCACAATTTCTATTAAATCACCCAGGACATTTCTGGATGAGATCTGCTAAGACAATATTATACAAAGTTGTTGATATTACCACAGAGTTAGCTTGTACTGCATTTTCCTTTTTGCTTACTTTTACCTTTGATCTCCATGTATTTGGAAATACAATACACTTAGAAACCCACAATTGGACACAGATTCCCAATTCATGTACAAGGCACTCTCTATTTATGTATTCACATTCCTATGAATAGAAGTGCCATAAGTGACCATTTACAATTTTCTTACCAATTTTTTTGTTCCATGTAGGAATCCAATGTGAATGGGCATTTGTATTTCCCACCCAATTCTACTACTAACAAAGTACCAGAGTGCCAATGTGGTTTTGATGTGATTGTGGTCATACTTGCAAATAGGAGCGAACAGGGACAGATTTTCTCATTTCTGTTGCATAAAACTGTTGATTACCTCTCAAATTCTTTCAATGTGTTGTAAGAATTACCTTCCTCCAAAAAGAGGGGTTTTCAGGACTTTCATTTCAACCTTAAGTATTCCCATTTTTTGCATGTTAATAGGAGGTGTTTAAAATAAAAAATAGGCAAGTTCATACATCCTAAATACATTTTTACCAAGAGGAAACTAATTTTGCTCTTTCCCCTGATGCTTTGAGAATCTGTGTAGACATTGGGCTTGAATGTTTTGTCTTATCATTCCAGTTGGATAACATTAAAAAAAATAGCACTTGTTTGGGGAGCAACCGGGATGGGAGAAAAATGGCATAACTTTGAGTACCATCCAGTGACTAAAATATAGAGTCCAATATAGCTATATGTTTCAGTAATGAGGAATAAGCAAATAAGTTGAGCCAGCTGAGTTCCGAATGAAATACTATCTCCAAAATACAGTGCCCATCTCTTTTGGTGCATTTTCACACATAATGGTGGATTTCGTGTCTCACTCTAAAGTCTAAACTATGGTTTGCATGCAATTTTGGCTTTACAAACCACAATAGGCTGCCACATCAACCTAACCACCTACCCAACCTCTCACACCACCGTATCCTATGTGTACTAGCAAGGGAAGGAATCTCATTTAACAAAGCTGGCCTGGTGCTCGGTTGTGGCGTTCACAACAAACTAATTTGTTGATGAATGTTTCTCCGGTATAGTAACTTGCGAACACTGCGTCCACCCAGGTGTTAAAAAACAAAACAAACCCACACCCAAAACTAATCCGAGATCAAATTTCCTCCAACTGCCGAGGCCGTGCGAGTAAAGAAATCCCTCGCCTTTGCACTGATTTGCTCATATGCGCGGTGCAACAGTAGCCAAGAGAGTACATTATACAGAGAAGCCTGAAGGGTCGAGGCATCTTTGGACGTGTGTGTGTGTGGGGGGGTGGGTTGTATTAAAGAGAAAAGCAAACGCAGAGCCTCCTTTGGTCGCTTGTTCCTTTATTTATTTTAAAACCCGCGTGCCGGTCAGGAGCCATCGAACGTTACCATACACGGTCGAAGCCGAACCAGCACCAGGAGCGGCGCGCGCAGCTTGACGGCCCCTCCCCCCCTTCCTCGCAGACATTCGGTTGCCCCCTCCTTCCCTCTCCCCCTCCGCTGCTGTCAGGGAGGCCTCGGGAGAAGCGGCGCGTTCTCTTTGCGCGCGCGCGCTGCCGGGAGAAACGCTTCCGTCGGCTACGTGCGGCGGCTCAGCTCATCCTCCGCGCTGTCGCAATCCTGTTGCAACCGTCGCGGAGGGGAACCGAAGGCGGCTCAAGTCTGGCGCGCCCGTTCGCTCGCTCGCTCCCACAGCAGGAAGGGTGGGTCTCTCTTGCCCCGCCGCTCACCCCCCCCCTCCTCGCTCGTCTCCGGCGCGAGGTGAAACGCTCCTGAGTTCGAGTCCCGGGACAGGTTTTTGGTTCGGCCGACCCGCTGACAGATTTATTTGAAACGCCGCTATGGTTAGCGAAGGTGCCGAAGAAACAATGGGAGGGCCGGGCGGGGGCGGGCAGAGAAAAACAAAACGGCGGCGGCTGTTGCTGGCGACACGGCCGGATGACACGGCAGTTTGGAGGAGGCGGCGGGAGGCTGGGAGAAGGGAAGCCGGAGGAGTCACCAGTTGCCGGCTCTTCCTGGGAAAGGCTTAACTCCTGCAGCCTCGGGACGAAGCATCCCGCTCCAGTGTGGGGGAAAAGCGGAGAATCGGTCGCCATCCTAAAACTGGTGCCTTTTAGGTTGTTTACCCACTGCGATTCCCATGGGGAGCGACAAATGTCCGGTCAGGTCGTGGGAAGGCTAGGCCAACATTCCTGGGGGAGGGGAGGGGCTGGGTGCTGTATGGCAGGGCTTTTCCACCTTTTCACCCATTGTACCACTTTTAGGATATGGCAACATCCGAGTACCACCAGTCGCCTAGCAAGGTGTCAAAAACTTGACCCAAAAAAAAAAAGGGAAAAAAGTGATGAAGTACAGGCAGTCCTCGACTTACAACAGTTCGCTTAGTGACCGTTCAAAGTTACAATGGCACTGAAAAAAGTGCCCCCCAAGGCACAGCCGACACCTGCCTGCCCACCCGGCGGCGCTCTTCCTCCTGTCCGAGGTTTCCATTGTTGTGAGCATTTCTGTTGAGGATTGGCAGTGGGGGTGGGGTGGGGGGGTGTTTGGTTTTTATTCCCCCCGTCTGCTGGGTGGTTGCAGCAGTTTTTGGTCACTTCACATGACCCTGGGACACTGTGACCGTCATAAATATGAATCAGTTGCCAAGCATCTGAATGTAAATCACAAGACCCCGGAGAGGCTGCAACATTCCAGCTGATCAGCGCTTCTTCTGGGCTCAGCAGAAGCGCCAGGATCAGCTCCGAGCTCCAGCTGGAGCCTGGCGCTGAGCCCTGACAGTCCCGAAGAAGTGCTGATCCTGGCGCTTCCGCTGAGCCCTGACAGCCCTGCAGCTCCAGCCATCTCTCGCTCAGGCTTGTGCGGTGCTACACCAGTTCAGCTTATTCCCCTCCCCCGCTACCACTTTTCTAGGATGGTACGCGACGTACCACCTGCCAGGTGCCAATGTACCACAGGTGGTACCCGTACCACTAGTTGAAAAGCCCTGCTGTATGGTGTTGAGAAAAGTTGCAGAGAGGGAGTTCTTCGAGGTGTAATGAAGGTGGCACTCTTCAAGAGCCCAAGTAGGAATGGCACCAAAGAAAGCCATTGTCTTTTCCTCCACCCCAAAGCAGAGGTGGGCAACTATGGGCCCTTCACGACCTGTGGACTTCAACCCCCAGAATTCCTGAGCCAACACTGTTGCCTCGGGAGTTCTGGGAGTTGAAGTTCACAGGTCACAAAGTGGCCATGGTTGCTCATCCCTCCCCCAGAGAGATGGACACAGAACAATGGCCTTCAGTTACAGGACAGCCTTTTTCAATTAAAGGACCTAATAGTAAGAAAATTGAGAGAGGAGGTGGCTACTCTTTGCTGGATATATTCAAGGGAGACTAGACGGCCATCTGTTGGGGAAAGTTTAGCTCCGGGGTAGGCAACCTTGACTCTTTTATGACTCGTGGACTTCAACTCCCAGAATTCCTGAGCCAGCTGTGTTGGCTCAGGAATTCTGGGAGTTGAAGTCCACGAGTCATAAAAGAGCCAAGGTTGCCTACCCCTGGTTTAGCTTAAACTGAAAAGAAGGTTGGGCTCGAGGGACCATGGTTACGTCAATCTCTCTGGGCCTTGTTAATTTTATAACTTTCCTTGTTCTTAGGAGCTTAAGGAAATGTAGACTGTCCTCTATCCCTCTGTCGAATCTCAGTGTCCAGCAGTTTTGAATATAGGTAGTCCTCAACTTAAAACCACTCATTTAGTGACAAATTTGAACATAACAACCCACAGAAAAACGTGACTTATGACTGGTTTTCACACTTGTGGCATAGCAGTATTCCCCAGTCACATGATCAAAATTTGGCTCCTTGGCAACTGGCATGACAGTTGCACTGTCCTGGAGTCATGTAATCCTCATTTGTAACCTTCCCAGCTGGTTTCCAACAAGCAAAGTCAGTAGAAAAAAACAGATTTGCTTACAGACCCCATGATTCACTTAATTACTGCACTGATTGATTTGATAGCTGTGGCAAAAAGGTCATAAAATTGGGCAAAGCTCATTTAACAACTGCCTCACTTAGCAACAGATATTTGGTGCTCCATTGTGGTTGTAAGGCGAGATTACCTGTAATAGGTTGGACTGATGGGCCCAAATCAGCCAACAACTGGCTATGATGGAGGTGAAACTGAACTCAATTGCCTACCACTTTGCTGGCACTAGTCAACTTAGCTAACTTGACTCAGATGGCTAACAATTTAATTATAAGGGGAGGCCTACTTTTCATTTCCAATGTTTTCTTTTAAGGCAGGGATGTTCAACTCTTTCAGGGGGCCAAATTTCAAAAAGGGGATTGGAGCAGGAAAAAAGTTGGGAAGAAGCAAGGCAACAACTATTGTTATTTTTGAAAAAATATTTATTTGAATATGTTAATAGACGTAATGTGATGTGTGAACCCAACCATTATTCCCTTATGGTAAGTAAGTATATTGCCCATTTCCAACATGTTTAAAACGTGCCAATTCTACACGTGAGAAATGAGAACAAGGATTTTTAATATGCTATTTCTGCCTATGTTGTGTCCTGTATTTTTTGCAGTGGGAAAATAGTACTCATCAAAATGTCCACATAATTTATAATCTTGAATTTCTAGCACTAATTCGTTATTTATTATATTTACATTCCCGATGTCCAGAAGCTTCTCTCCATTCCAAATTTTATCTTCAACGAAGTTGCTCTATCTGAAAAATAATGATTGACCAAATCTCCCAGAGAGATTAAGGATCAAATGAGCATTTGCATCATCATCTCTTTATTCCTGGTTCTATATTGTAACTCTATACTAACATCTAAAACCATATGGAAAGCCTACATCAATAGAGGTGGAGGTCAATGCAGAAAGATAGAACAAACGTATCTATATTTTTTTAGTCATATGTAGACCTTGCAGAATTTAAAACACCTGAAAAAGGGTTACTAGTTTATCTAGTCCAGTGTACAGTGTATATTTAAAGCAGAACATTGTAAGTTCATCCTGGTGTTTACTCTTTTTTTGAAAAAATGGAAGAAATATTTGAGGCCCTGCAGTCTGTTAGAGTAGTTGATAAAGTAGTAGATAAATAAAATGATTAAAAAAGAACTCATGTTAAGTGGTTAAGTTCACACATGCAAAACCATAATGTTTTGTTTTTACTTCGCATGAAGTATTATTTTGGCATAAAATTATGTTTTGATGAAATAAACCCTGTCTGAAATTGATGTTTGTCTGTAGCATTTGTTATTAACTATATATTAAATTGATTTTATAACTTGCTTTGATCTAAATGTTTAGTTGAAACCTGGCAATAACTTGTAAACAAACATAGACACACCCTAAACATTTATCCTTGATTTGCTGACCAAACACTTTCCTTCTTGCACTTTATGCAAGAGATCCAGAAAAGGGAAAACAATAACATTTACCAACATCCCAAAATGGAACCAGGGTGAAGCCTATTATTATCTATTTTTCCCACATATATATTTAAACTTCTCAAGAGCTTAGCTAGTTTAAATCAGTTAAAAGCTAGATTAAAGAATTGACAATTTAGACTGGGCCTTCCTGTTTAAAGTTTTGGAAGATATTAATTTTGGAAAGAATGTTATTAAATGAGTAAGATTGACTTACATTTCATAGGAGCATAAATAATTGTCAATAGAGATCTAACAAAACTTCATGAGATATAAAAAGGGACAAGATAGGGATGCCTATCTTGTCCCTGTTTATTTTAGTTCTTGAAATATTGAATAGAGATATAAGACGAGAAAATTATGGGAGTAAAGATTAAAAAAAACTTTTAAGGGCATTTCCTGCTGGTTTGGTATTGGTTTTGAAGGATCCACTAGAGAGGGAATAGAAAGATTAACAGAAAAATTAAAAGAATTTGGTACATTAGCACAGATATAATAATAATAATAATAATAGTAAAGTTGGAAGGGACCTTGAAGGTCATCTAGTCCAACCCCCTGCTCAGGCAGGAAACCCTATACCATTTCGGACAAATGGCTGTCCAGTCTCTTCTTAAAAACTTCCAGTGTTGGAGCATTCACAGTTTCTGGAGGCAGGTTGTTCCACTGGTTAATTGTTCTCACTGTCAGGAAGTTTCTCCTTAGTTCTAGATTGCTTCTCTCCTTGATTAGTTTCCACCCATTGCTTCTTGTCCTGCCTCCCCAACCCCTGGGCTGTGGCCCATTACTGGGCTGTGGTCTGTTTGAAACTGGGCCGTGGGAGAAATGGGCAAGCACGCATGTGAAGCTCCACTTGTGCGAGTGGCAGGCAAGCACGTACATGTGTGTGAGGGGAGGATGCTTGCACTCGCGTGGAAAGCTGCAATTGCTCAAGCAAAGGGTGGTGCTCGCGTACAAAGCACTTGCACGAGCTGAGTGCACTTGTGCATGAAGTTCTGCTGGTGTGTGGAGCTTTGTATATAAGCACAAGCACCCTCCACTCGGGAGCTTCACGCACGAGCACAAACACCCTCCACTCGCACACGAAGGTCTATTTGTGAGAGTGGAGGGCGTATAGGCACCACTCGCACAAATGGAGCAGTGCAGGCACGCGTGCACCTACCACTCGCACGCCATCCTGTGCTGGGCCAGACCGCCAGACTGGAAGTTGGAGTCTGCTGCACTAGCAAATTTTAAAGTTAGTAATCAGAAGACAGATGTTAACAAAAACATTAAAATAGAGGATCAAGCAAAATTGATGAAGAAAACAGGTTTTAAGATTAAGTATCCTGGGGTCATACGATAATCTTTTGCGACCTGGCAATCAAAGTCAATGGCGAAGCCATATTCACTTACCATGTTACTAACAACTGCAGTGATTCGCTTAACAAATGTAGCAAGAAGAGTTGTAAAACGTGGCAAACCTCACTTAACAACTCTTGCTTAGCAATGGAAATTTTGGTTTCAATTGTAATCATATGTCAAGGACTACCTGTACATATAGTCCCGGATTTACAACCACAATTGGTTACAGAATTTATGTTGCTAAGCAAGGCAGTTGTTAAATGAGCCGTACCTGATATTACAGTCTTTTATACCTAGGATGTTAAGCAAATCATTATAGTTTAGTGAATAACATGCATCTGGCTTTCTCTTTGACTTGCTTGTCGGAAGCCAGCCAGGAAGATCACAAATGGTGACCACATGACCCCAGGATGCTGCAACTGTTGTAAATACATGCTGGTTGCCAAGTGCCCAAATTTTGCTCACGTGACTGGAGATGCTGTGATAGTCCTAAGTGTGAGGATCGGTCATCAGTCACTTTTTTTTTTTACTGCCATTGTAACTTACTACAACTCATTTAGAATGGTTGCTAAGTGAATGTAAATGTAAGTCAAAAACCCTGGCACCTGTTTCTTGTTCGTTAAATTTAGTCATGGAATAGGTACTTTTGCTTTACGTTGTTTGTAGATATGTATCATTATTCAGCATTTGTTAGAATGTAAGTCCTTTTTAATCAGTTGATCCAAAGTATACAAACATGACCAATTAAAATGAGCACTTTATCTAAAATATTCAAATTGAGGAGAGAAGATCTCATCATTTTTTCCCTTATGGGTAAACACAGAATGCATAATACTTTTAAGAAGTTGTCAATCAATTGCCTATAATCTTGAACATAGATCCTGAGATTTATGCCACCGTACTCTTGTATAAACTAAAGGCATAGAGGGAATGTGTAACCAAAAGCTGCTTTCTATTATGACCATTATTTTATGTGACTATAACTTTATGAAAACCAAAAGGTTCTTTTTGATACCAAAAGGAAAGAAAAAGAAAAAGAGAGAAAGAAATGAACGAGAAAAAAGAAAGAGAAAAAAAACCCAAAAAAACCCCAGTATTTGAACTGCTGCGACTTAACAAAAATATACTCTAAATAATTTATATCCTGCTTTTCCTCACTTAAATAGATTGTGGTGCACACTACAAACAGGAAAATGGTATAAACAAACAATAGGATGCAGGAGGCCTGAGGTTCAAACCCTAGCATTTCCAGTTTGAAAAGGGGAAGTCCCTTGCAAAACAGTAAGCCATTGCTGGTCAATGTAAACAGTACGAAATGAGATGGCCCAATGCTCTCACACCGCATAAAGCAACTTCCTGTGTTCACCGGAGTCAGGAGGTTCACAACACTATTAGGATTTCCTTTGGTTGCACATTACAATGCATTCTCTGAATTGGCAGAGCTTTACTTCCGTCTTTGTGGCTTCACACTCTTCTTCCTTCCCAATTGTCAAAAATCCTATTGCTCTGACAGCTGCCGCCACAGTAATGTTAACTTGAACAGGCTTTGCTTTCCTTCCTTCCTTCCTTCCTTCCTTCCTTCCTTCCTTCCTTCCTTCCTTCCTTCCTTCCTTCCTTCTTCCTCCCTCCCTCCCTCCCTCAATGTTTTGATACCAAAAGGATGTTTCACAAAAATATTTATTTGTATTCACCAAGCCTAACTTCAAACAGTTAAAAAAGCAACCACAGAGCATTAGCTGATGATATCATTTTTTTATTATAAAGGAATGATATGTTGCTTTCTCGTTAATTGCAATATGCTGAACAATGTTCATAACAAGCCGCAATGACACCAAGATGATGACGCTCACTCAGTGACATAATCATGTAAATGCCATGGTTAAATGCTTGCATCACAGTGTCCAATGTGTAATGGTATGTGGAAAAGACTTTGTAAGATAGGGTGAAGAGACACTGCTTAGGGAATGGTCAGATAAGAAATAGCATAGCCTGCAGAGATGGTGGATGAGACAAGAGGCTCAGCAAGGACCCTCCCTAGTTTCTCAGGCTGTAAACAAGGTGGCAGCAGAATTGTACTTTCAGGTTTGCAAAATTCTATTAATGTAACTTTATATAGTAAAGTAGAATTAATTTATCTGGTTGTGTTTCCTGTTTGGTCTACCAGGTACAGTATGTTGATAAACGCAAGTACATAAGTTATGGTATCTGCATGATAATGTCATCATATATGAGCCATCATTTGTTGTTCCCTTCTTGCCCCCACTGAAGCCCCTTAAGTATAATCTTTCTTTACTCTATACCAGGGGTAGTCAACCTTGGCTCTTTTATGACTCATGGACTTCAACTCCCAGAATTCCTGAGCCAGCTAAGCTAAGCTGGCTCAGGAATTCTGGGAATTGAAGTCCACGAGTCATAAAAGAGCCAAGGTTGACTACCCCTGCTCTATACTCTGGAATTGGTGTGAATGCAGGGAACAATTATCCTACCATGATTGATCTTATAATAAAACCAATTCCTGTGGGAGTGCCTATCCTCTGGGACATTATCAGAAGGGAGATCTGGGAAAGTTTGTATCATTTAGGAGGCCTTAGACTTTGGGAAGGGGGGGGGTCCTAAACAGCTCTCTGGATCCAAGATCTACATAGGTTTGTTGAGTTATCTGAATCACTTCTTTTCTCTTTGATCACATACATAGCTACATCGTTACATATCATTGATCGGGTGTCTCTTGGGTTCTCTTTCAACTAATGGCATATACAGTTCAGGTTATTTTTTTTTCCTACTGCTTGAAATGCCCTTTCTTCACCCAAAGTAATTGTACTTTTGCTGACTCTCCATTATTTACCCATTTTCCTCTATGCCTAAAAAGGATCATTTCTCAATTACACATTTCAGCTAATGTGTAGCAGACGGTAAAAGAATAGAGCCAAAACATGATATAAAATTGAATTTGAGGATTGTGGCAATATATTTTATACGTGCATATATGCCTGCAATATTTACTTGAAGGCATCAGCAAAACCAGGAATCGCTAATGAATATCTGATTAAGAATTTAAGTTTTTATGAGCTCTCTAAAAGGTTGAATTCTGAACCAAGTCTGTACTTTTAAATCTATAAAGTTACCTTAGAGTCATTGAAAAGACTGCTATGTTGACAAAATCTTGACAGTATACAATATAGTTATAGCAAGATTGAACCTTTTTGGCAACACAGGCAGCTAAGTGAACATTGAGATCAGAAACAAGGGGGTTTTTTTTTTTAGCAGAACTTCCAAACAAGTACCAATTAGGAGTATGATTAATGGTCTGAAGGATATGTGCCATAGCTAAAGGCCTACCTCTTATCTCTAGAAAAACTGGAACGACCTGCTATGACCACAGCTATGCTGCAACAGTACATTTGTGAAAGAACGGAAGTCTAGGTCCTCTTATTACATAAATATTTGTGAAAGAAAAAGGAAAAAAGAGGAAAAGTGAATGATGAATGACATGCTCTAAATATAACAAGCTCCAAAGATATCTTGTCATCAACAACAACAAAAAGAGGCTTGGCTTGAAGGAAAAACTAGTAAGCATCTCAACTGTGTGCAGAAATATAGTGAAGGGAAAAAGTATTTGATCCCCTGCTGATTTTGTACATTTGCCCACTGAAAAAGAAATGATCAGTCTATAATTTTAATGGTAGGTTTATTTTAACAATGAGAGACAGAATAACAACAAAAAAAACCAGAAAAATGCATTTCAAAAAAGTTATAAATTGATTCGCATTTTAATGAGTGAAATAAGTATTTGGTTCCCTATCAATCAGCAAGATTTCTGGCTCCCAGGTGTCTTTTATAGAGGTAATGAGCTTGTTACCTGTATAAAAGATACCTGTCCACAGAAGCAATCAATCAATCAGATTCCAAACTCTCCACCATGGCCAAGACCAAAGAGCTGTCCAAAAATGCCAGGGACAAGATTTTAGACCTACACAAGGCTGGAATGGGCTACAAGACTATT
>NW_015386337.1:97621-102451 GCF_001527695.2 Protobothrops mucrosquamatus
ATCAGCAAGATTTCTGGCTCCCAGGTGTCTTTTATAGAGGTAATGAGCTTGTTACCTGTATAAAAGATACCTGTCCACAGAAGCAATCAATCAATCAGATTCCAAACTCTCCACCATGGCCAAGACCAAAGAGCTGTCCAAAAATGCCAGGGACAAGATTTTAGACCTACACAAGGCTGGAATGGGCTACAAGACTATTGCCAAGTAGCTTGGTGAAAAGGTGACAACAGTTAGTGCGATTATTTGCAAATGGAAGAAACAAAATAACTGTCAGTCTCCCACAGTCTGGGACTCCATGCAAGATCTCACCTCGTGGAGTTTAGTGATCATGAGAACGGTGAGGAATCAGTCCAGAACTACACGGGAGGATCTTGTCAATGATCTCAAGGCAGCTGGGACCACAGTCACCAAGAAAACCATTGGTAACACACTATGCCGTGAAGGATATCAACACCCGCAAGATCCCCCTGCTCAAGGAAGCACGTGTACAGGCCTGTCTGAAGTTTGCCAATGAACATCTAAATGATTCAGAGGAGAACTGGGTGAAAGTGTTGTGGTCAGATGAGACCAAAATCGAGCTCTTTGGCATCAACTCACCGTGTTTGGAGGAGGAGGAATGCTGCCTATGACCCCAAGAACATCATCCTCACCGTCAAACATGGAGGTGGAAACATGCTTTGGGAGTGTTTTTCTGCTAAGGGGACAGGACAACTTCACCGCATCAAAGGGACGATGGACGGGGTCATGTACCATCAAATCTTGGGTGAGAACCTCCTTCTCTCAGCCAGGGCATTGAAAACAGGTCATGGATGGGTATTCCAGCATCGCAATGACCCAAAACACAGGGCCAAGGCAACAAAGGAGTGGCTCAAGAAGAAGCACATTAAGATCCTGGAGTGGCCTAACCAGTCTCCAGACCTTAATCCCATAGAAAATCTGTGGAGGGAGCTGAAGGTTCGAGCTGCCAAATGTCAGCCTCGAAACCTTAATGACTTGGAGAGGATCTGCAAAGAGGAGTGGGACAAAATCCCTCTGGAGATGTGTGCAAACCTGGTGGCCAACTACAAGAAATGTCTGACCTCTGATTGCCAACAAGGGTTTTACCACCAAGTACTAAGTCATGTTTTGTGAAAGGGTCAAATGCTTATTTCACTCGTTAAAATGCAAATCAATTTATAACTTTTTTGAAATGTGTTTTTCTGGATTTTTTGGTTGTTATTCTGCCTCTTGCTGTTAAAATAAATCTACCATTAAAATTATAGAGTAATCATTTTTTTGTCAGTGGGCAAATGTACAAAATCAGCAGGGGATCAAATACTTTTCCCCCTCACTTTTAAGTAGCTTGATTTTCTGATGCTTTGCACTTGGCCTTCTGTAACTATCATTGTGAAGCTGGTGAACGGAGGAAAGTTAAAGATTGTAATTCATTTACATCAACTCAAAAGTTTCTTAAGAATCATCATATATAGAGAAAATAAAACATACAGAGGTCATATGAATACACAGTCAACAATTTCCTATTGCTAAACTAATAGAGGAATTAACTCCAGGTAATAACTTTTACCACCCTTTTCTGAAATAAAAATAAAATGAAAAAATTAAGCAGCTTTTCTACTTTGTCCATACCTGTTTCTCATTCACCAAGCCACCGTGCTGTGTAAAGAACATGTCTTGCCCTTAAAAGTCTAATACCATATTGTATGTTTATCAACTGGAGAAACACTTATAAGAATATTGTATTTGTTCCTGAAAGCAATGCCAGAGTTAGGCTACCCTACAGTTTATTAAAAAAAAAATCACAAAGTTGAATGCTCATCTATCTACTGATGGATTGATCTAATCTATATGGCTGCTCATCTCAACAATTGACTGGGCAGAAAATGGAATTAAAATAAAATAAAACAATTATAAACATTACAAAAGTTGAAATACAAAGCAGCTGAGAAACATCAAATCAAAATCACTAACACATTCATCTATCCTTCCTTCCAATGCTGTGCACTTTGCCTCTCTAATGCTCTAGCTACCATCCTTTACAGCTGGATTATTGCTTCACTGATAACACATTTTTCTTCCCAGTGGCTCAAGACACCTTAAATAGACTTTTTGCTGCTTTAGTTTTATAATGACTCTTTGAGAAAGGTTAGGGTGACAGTGATTGACCAAAGATCAGTTAGTGTGTTTTGTCATCAAATGCACATTTGAACTCGGCTCACCCTAGTATGGTGACACTCCAACTATTACAGCTTCACCCCAGTCATGGCAATAAATCTCTTTATAGGAATCCAAGAATGCACACCCTCAAGAGCTTAGCCCCAGAAGGTTCAAGGATGAAACTTAGATGTTGCCTTTTTTACACATGTAAAAAAAGCTCTTATATGGATGCTAGATACTGAATCTAGATACTGAATCTAGATACCTGGCTGTAACGTATTGCATAGTATTTGGGGGATCAAGTGACAAATTAATATTAATATTAACATGCCAGGAACTATATTCCAAATACTAGGTGGAACTAGAACATGAATATTTAATTTAATTTGCATTTACATTTAATGGACCTGGTATTCTGAGGTCTATCTGAACATACAACTCCAATATTCATCTCTACATCCAATCCAATCAAATAGGATCAACTCCCATCCGGTCCTGTCCCTATGGCACTGTTGACTGACATGGTGTAGGAGATAGGCATTCGCAGAAGCTGACTCCATTCTTTGGAACTGGAAATTTTCGGGGGGAGGGAATTTGGTCAGCCTCATCCTTCCTAGGTCTTCTTTGAAGACCTTCCTGATCTTGTAGAGAGGGGTGGTACTTTTTGATTGGGAAGTGGATTTGCTAGCAAATGATATTTGCATTTATTGGTGTTGACCTGCTCTAACTGCTGCTTCACATTTATTCACTTGTTGAGCTTAGTGGTTAAGTGATTGTTTGAATTTAAATTTCCACAATCTCATCCAACCATCTAATTTCTAACTACACCAGTCCATTAATTAAGTCATAGTAACAGAAGAAAGAAGAGAAGGCACTTTTTCAGCTCTTGTCAAATTAACATAAGGAAAGCCCTAAATTGGTCAGGCCAGTGACCCATTTAGAGAGGAGTTGAAGAAACTCTTTTATACAAGAAGAAACATGAGGAAATTGGAAGATAGATTTAAACAACTCTAGTGCCCTCTTTTACAGCTATCTTTCTATCTCTAGCTCTAATTAAAAGGAGTATCCAGTTCTCTTCAGTATTTATGGTATATTCAGCATAGGAGTGATTGTATTTTCTGTTGATTTGGAGAACAAAGAGGGCAAGGGATCAAATAAGAAGACATGTATTATGGTCTCACGAACCCTGTGACCATTGTACTTTTCCCAACTTCAGCACACAAGTGTAAAAAACTGTAAATCATGTAACAACCTCATTTTTGTCATTTTTGGTGGTGGTGGGTATTGTGGTTTATTCCAGATGCCCATGCTTTGGTCATGTTCAGAGAGCTGAAATAAAATTGTTATCTACTTGCCAGATCTTGAGATGATAGAAACTACACTGACATAAAATGTCTGCTGTCCTCAATAGCCATTCTTAGGCTAAGTCTTCATTTGCAATTTATAGGACACTTTAAAGGCAGCAATTGCTAAATTTCCTTGCTTTATTTTTTTTATCTGCCCCAGCAAATATTACCAGTCAGTGGGAAAACATCCATTGCTTCTTAATTTGAGATGAGGCTGGGGCTGGAAGAGAAGACAGACTTTGTCCAATGGCTAGATTGGAGAAAAGTTGCTTCCTTTTCTCATAAATACTTTTTGTGAATGCATTAAAGGAAGCCTGACTAGATCACAGTTAGCTTCTTTTAGGCAGTGCTTTAATGGTATTCTGAAACTATGTTTAATCCTGCCAAAAGTGGGCCAATTACTAGATATCGGGTTTTTTTTAGATTAACCAAAGCTTTTTAACCGCAAAGTGTGGTTAAAAAAAAAAGATGGCAGCCACAACAAAGTGCAATTAAGGTTCCAGCTGTTGTTATGTGCATCAATCATACTATAGTGGCTGCCATTTTTTTATTACACCTGTAGAAACCTCTCATTGGTTACATCCTATTTGCAAAACACTTCTACTTTAAAGCCTCTACTTTAAAGCCTCCATTTAAAATATTTTTAGTTTGGAACACCGGCTTATGAAGGTGAAGTTCTGGGTGAAGCATCAGTAGATATTCTGCCACTACAGAAGTGGGATGTTGTGGGCTTGAGGCAGTCATATAGAAATGTTTCAAGCTTGTTCTTAGTGACCCACTGTCTACATCCATTTCAAAATACAGATTAGCAAAAACAAGGATTTGTGATATTGAGGATGCCTACCATAAGCTATCCAAGCTTTATTGCACGTAATAGTGATGATGGAAAATCTGTGCTGTCAACAACAGCAAGACGTTTACTTCAATGCAGAACATGGTGCCCTAAGGCTGAGTCAAGCAATAGTCAGAATTTGAAAAGTAGGATAGCCAAAAGTCATTAGAGGTCACACCTGTTATTACCCAGAGGGTGGCTCTGGACAAGCCATTCGGCATTGTGAAGAGATTAGATTTCAGCATTCTCCAGCTGCTTGGTCTCAGTTCTAGAATCCCTACACATACCATATTCAGAAGCTAGGTGGTGCCCACCCTGTATCAGATATACAGGGAAGACCTGTTGGGGTTGCTGCCAGCAACAGGAACTGATAGTAAAACATGTCTCTTCATACACCTTGAGACAGGCTGTTAATCCCTTCCACACATTAGAGAAAGAGAAGGCATTTTCTGCTATTGGCAGCATTTTCCAGGTTTTAGTACCCTGTAGTACATTGCT
>NW_015386337.1:102503-134661 GCF_001527695.2 Protobothrops mucrosquamatus
CTAGGTGGTGCCCACCCTGTATCAGATATACAGGGAAGACCTGTTGGGGTTGCTGCCAGCAACAGGAACTGATAGTAAAACATGTCTCTTCATACACCTTGAGACAGGCTGTTAATCCCTTCCACACATTAGAGAAAGAGAAGGCATTTTCTGCTATTGGCAGCATTTTCCAGGTTTTAGTACCCTGTAGTACATTGCTTCCCACAGAGGTCATGGACATAGCCTCTACAGATGTAATACAGAGGGCCATGATTCTCATGGATAGCTGGCTATGCAATCTCAGACATGGGCTCACAGATACTGAGAATGGACTAACCTACAAAAGGCAGCCAAGCAGGTGCAGTTTGATAATCTACGCCAGCTCTCACAAATTGACATTTCATTATAGGGGATATTGTTGGTATTTTGCCAAGAATTGACATGGATGACTTCAGTCTTGCCATAAGAATGCAGAATATTTTAACCTTAGGTGAAGGAAATACAAGGAAATATGAGCAGAGGCACATCAAGCTCAGCCTATCTTGATCCCTGACAATGCTATGGGAAATCCATTTGACTATTGCTTAACACCTAAATACAGGTGACTAGAGGTAGATAAAGATTCATCACAAGTTTAAAATACAATGCATCTATACTCATGATCTTAGCTAAAAACCTCTTGAGGTCAATCTTGGAATAACTTGTTCCCTTTTCTGGTAAGTCCTTGGGTAATTTTCAGGACAAGTTAAGGATCCCATGTATGTGCTAGCTAGCCCATTGAGTTCAAGGATGAAGGACTACTGAAAGCAATGATTTCTTAAGATGAAGTGATAGCTCTGGTCTCAGTAAGGAAGACTGAATTGTGGAATTAAGCATCTGTAGCAATAACAGCAGAAATAGCAAGTAAAGCAGTGTTTCTCAACCTTGACAATTTTAAGGCATGTGGACTTCAACGCCCAGAATTCCACAGCCAGCAATGCTGGCTGTGGAATTCTGGGACTTGAAGTCCACATGCCTTAAAATTGTCAGGGTTGAGAAACACTGAAAGGGTCTGGTTCTGGCAATGTATTCAGCCAATAGCCACACAAGGTGATCAAGAAAACAGGTGATTTGATAGTTTTAACAGTTCTGTGCTACCCCAGACAAGACCGACAGGTTTGCTTCTGTTTTCTTAGATTTGTCTAGTTCTGGCAGTTACCCAGTAGTACAGTTTATCACAGATCATTGTCCTGAATTAGAGTGTTTTCCAGGAGAGGAGACATAGTGATATCCCATTGTTCATTTCTGAACCATTGCCCAACTTTCTTGATCTGGCACTGGAGGCTAGTGAGACTTACAGCAGCAATGCTGCAAGCATGCCATAATTGGTAATCTTCTTTCACCCTAATCTCACATTTCATCCTTTTTAAATGTGTATGTTTAATGGCACCTGATACCTGAAAAGACTGCTGACTGCAGAGAAGCAGAGCAATCCTAAGTATACCTCAGTAAGTTTCATGATGTTCAGAAGGGTTATGAAAATACAAGTAATTGTTACAAACCCCAGAGTTGCTTTGAGATGGGTGGCATATAAATGAAATAAATTTGTTAATTCTTTAAAAAAACCAAAAAGTATCATTTAAAACATCCTATTAAGTCAACTCAAAATCCATCCAACTTGGTACATTAACTATACTGTTTTTGTAGTAGACTCATGTATCTATTTTCCGCTTCATCTCCAACCATACATTTAGAGGTGGGTTTTAACATCAGAATGTCCTGTTTTCTAAACTTGGGAAGCAACTCTTGTTTGTTTATCCCTGCAGCTGTGGGTGCAACTTGACACCCATTTCAGTATTTCTTTGAATACCCACAGCCCTCCCACATTCCATTCTAGATTCTGGGAGCCAAAATTTTAGGACTTCCTGGCTACCAGCTTTTCCCAACTCCACTTCTGGAGAGGCCATCACAGCTTTCACTTGCTCGTGACCTTACACCAGGGAGGGGTAGGCAAGTATGGCAACTTTACGATCCATGGACTTCAACTCCCAGAATTCCTGAGTCAGCATCATGAATTCAGCAGCAAGGAATTCTGGGAGTTGAAGTCTACAGATCGTAAAGCTGCTCCAGTTGCCCACCCGTGCCTTAAACCGAAGTGAGAACTGCTATAAAGAAGTTGAAACTTCGCTTTCACGAAGTGTGTTTTAGGACTGGCTTGTTCAGAGTCTCGGATTCATTCTACTCCTTAAACTGGAAGCGGCAGAGTTAAAACACCGGGATAGCAGCCAAATGCGTTGTGACTGTCGGCGATCATAGCCCGTTTAGTAGAAGTCGCCGTTTGTCCCCCCAAGATCCCGTCGTTAATGCAGGAACCCTGCCCCTTCTCCTACCCCACCTCGCCTCCATTTGACTGGTCGCCACCCGAGGACCCATAAACGAAAACCCCCTTCTACCAGGAGGCGCACCCAGGGTAAACGTCAGGAGTTTCTGGCGGGAATTGACCCAAACGTGACTTTTTTGGGGGGGGGGAAGGCTGAAGCCGGAGAAGGGATGTATGTGAAAATAATAAAGACAGGATATAAATAAATGCATGAACTTTATTTTCTTTTCTTTTCTTTTTTTAAAAAAGTTCCCTCTGACAAAGGTGCGCTGTGGTTCCAGCAGGCACCAAAGGGTCTCGGCGCGCGCGCCCCCCTCCCCATAGGAAGCTTTTTAAAAGAAACGCAGACCGCCGTCTGCTCCTCTGTCCGCGGACAGGGTAGGACAGCAGCCAGACAAGGCCAACGGTCCCAAAGAAGCGCTTCTTTGGTTTTCAAGTTTCACACCCCCCCCTCCCCTCAGCCGGGGGCTGCAGCAAGTTTGCCTCAGAAAAAAGCGCGGCGGAGGACGGCGATAAAAGGCTTTTCTCTCTCAGCCCTTGCGAGGATCCCAGACTCTCCGAGGCGCGGCTGGGAAGGCTCGCGGCTTCCAAAGAGAGCCCCCTCCGAGTCGTAAAAAAGCCCGGTCACCGCAGCGCTGGACTCGGAAGAGACTGCCTTTGATGTCAGCGGGACTCGCTTCCCAGCCCCGGGAACACCAACAGGCTGCGGCAACAGCCTCTCCCTCCCGCCCCCGCGTTTCCCCCTCCCGGGAAGCGCTTTGCTGAGCAACAGGATTCTCGGGGGCGGAGGGGAGGGCGCGAGAGGCGGGGTGGGGGGTGGGAGAAGAGGGTAACGTGAGCGTCAGCCCATCACACCCCTCCCCCGCCGCCTCTGCTCTGTCTCAACCCGAGCGTCCGCGCTCTATTCCCGAGCTGAGAGGGAGGGGGAGGGGAATTAGAAAGCTACTTTTCAGTTTTCGTCTCCTGATTGGCCGCGTCCCTTGGAATCAGCCGACACTCTTCCGGGAAAAGCCAAGAAAAAAAAACATCTCTTTCTTCGCGGGCGGGGAAGGTCGCTTCTCCCTCCGTGCGCCTTGTCTTGAAGTTGGTCCTTCGGAGCGACGCCCCCCCCTTTTCCTGTTCAGGTTTGGTATGTCCCGTTGCAGGACACCCTTCCCCTCCTCCTTGTCCGGTTCCTCCAACCCCGCTAGAGCGCTTAAGCGGGTAACCAGATATTCAAAAACAATACGTCAGCCCACAATGCCCTGCACGGAGCTCAGGCATTACCTCAGCCCACAATGCCTTGCGAAAAGGGGCCGGGAAACTGATTGGGATGGGGTGGCCATGGAGATGGGCGCCTTTGCAACAGGCTGGCCCAACCGCCCTCCTCCCCCGGAGAGGCGGCGGCAGCCAATGGGAAGGCCCCGGGGTGACATCATGGGCTATTTTTAGTGGGTTACTGCTCACTGATAAGTGTTGTGCTCCACGCTGGGAAAGAGCTCAGAGTGAGATTGAGTGCGGCGGGAGAAGCGACGGTGGCAGCGCTCCTGTCCGGCAGGAGGAGAAGAAGCCCAAGCGGCCACAGCAGGGCCAGTTTCAGCTCCAGACGCCAGCGGGGCCCGGGCGGTTATTCCTGAGAACCTGACGCTCAGAGGACGAGCCGGGGCTCCCTTGTTACGAAGTCGGGTCGGGGTCGCTGCGGTTCCCCCCCCGTCCCCGCGCCAGAGCGCGAAGGCTGAACTTGCCCGGGCATCCTTCCTTTGGAGCGCCGAGTGCCTGCCTGCCTGCCTGCCTGCCTCCTTGGACCGTTTCAGCTCTTCTCCTCTGGATCGAGAAGTTGCCGAGCGTGGGAATCTCCTCTTTTTTCCCCCCACCCCCATCCCCCTTACTGTGAGCAAGTAGCGGGGCGATCTACTTGTGGCAACTTTTTTTTTTTTTTTTTTTTTTTTTGCTTTTGCTTTTCTGGCTGGGGCTGAGGTTGACCTGCTTTTTGACAGCCGCTGCAGAAAGGCGAGGACTCCGACAAGTGGGTTTGAAACTCGGAAACGCTCCAGACCGACCCAGGACACTCCCACGAGGAGCGCGAAGGGGCGGAGGAGGGAAAAAAAGGACTCAAAAAGTTTCTGGATTTCATCCTTGCACGGCGCGATAAAGAGGCCCCCCCGAAGGTGTCGCCAGCATTACCTCGTGGATTCCTTCCTTGGACTGAGAAAGGGATTCTGGATTTGAAAAATAACTTTTATTTGGTCTTTCCCCCCCCCCTCCCCTCCCAACAGTCTCAGTCGGGAACTGATGCCCAGGCTGGGTCTTTGAGGTGAAACTCTGTCGAATCTGACTTTTTTTTTTCTAGCCAAACTGGGGGAGAAAACTGGGGACTCAAAAATCAATGCCTTATTGCAAAAAAGTAAGACTTGAACTGATTACTTTTGAACTGAATTGATTACTTGTTGAAAGAGTATTAGTGTTGTAAGAACTGCTCCTACTTAGTAACTGTTGCGGCTGTGAACTTCTTTAGGTTGTAACAAGCCAGCTTCCTTTCTTAAGTCTGTTTTTGGGCTGTAGGTGAACAAACTTGTGGACTGTATTCTATGACTGCAAAGATGGAACCTACATTCTACGATGATGCCATCAATGCTACCTTTGTGCAGCCAGAAAGTGGTGCTTATGGATATAATAATCCCAAAGTTCTGAAGCAGAACATGACGCTCAATCTGGCTGACCCTTCCAGTAACCTCAAGCCCCACTTGAGGAACAAGAATGCTGATATCCTGACCTCTCCAGATGTGGGCCTTCTCAAGCTGGCTTCTCCTGAACTGGAAAGGCTGATTATTCAGTCAGGCAATGGACTGATCACCACTACTCCAACCCCAACCCAGTTTCTCTGTCCCAAAAATGTTACCGACGAGCAAGAAGGCTTTGCTGAAGGCTTTGTCAGGGCACTCGCAGAGCTACACAATCAAAACACCATGCCAAGTGTTACCTCCGCTGCTCCGCCTACGAACTCCGGCATGGCCCCTGTCTCTTCCATGGCTGGAAACAGTGGCTTCAGTGCTAACATGCACAGCGAGCCGCCCGTCTATGCTAATCTCAGTAACTTCAATCCTAGTGCACTTAATACAGTGCCTTCCTACAATGCAAACAACCTGGGCTTTCCTCCACAGCATCATATGAACCCCCAGATGCCGGTGCAGCATCCGCGCCTCCAAGCTCTGAAAGAAGAGCCTCAGACTGTCCCAGAAATGCCCGGGGAGACTCCTCCCCTGTCCCCTATTGACATGGAATCCCAAGAAAGGATCAAGGCAGAGAGGAAGCGCATGAGAAATCGAATTGCGGCCTCCAAGTGCCGGAAAAGGAAGTTGGAGCGGATTGCCAGGTTGGAAGAAAAAGTAAAAACTTTGAAAGCCCAGAACTCAGAACTAGCGTCTACTGCCAACATGCTGCGAGAGCAGGTTGCACAGCTGAAGCAGAAGGTCATGAATCACGTCAATAGTGGATGCCAGCTAATGCTCACACAGCAGTTGCAAACTTTTTGAAAAGACTGAAAAGTAACTTTAGGATGATGGGGAGAAATTAAGGAGAGGAAAGAGTTTGGGAGGCAGAACCCCCCTCCCACACACACACACACACACACTTGTGATGGGTGGAGAGAAAAGGCTGAAAGGCATTGATTCCGAAGACTGCCACCCCCGAGTCAAATGCATGTGTGGAGAGACTGGTGTGCCTTCTGGGTGAGGTGGCGGCATATCAGTTGACAGAACAACTCAGCAAAACAGCTGAGCTGTTCCAGCTCAGATAAGGCATGGATGCCTTGTGTTCGTCTTTCTTTTTCTCTCTCTTTTTTTTAACATTGACCAAGACTTGCATGGACCTAACATTAAATGATCATTCAGTATTAAAAGTTAAACTGCAGTAGATACTGTAGATGGCTTTCTCTTAGTACTCCTTTTTAAAACAAAAAAAAAATAGGGTGTTTTGGGGAGGCTAACAACAGAAACTGAGCTATACTGCCTATCTGAGTTGTGTATGTACATATATATTTTTTATTTTATGACAACTGATTAATGTCAAGTAAAACTACTTCATGACTTTGTAAGTTATTTTTTATGTTCATTTGGGTTTCACCCAGTATTGTTTGTAAATAAGAGATTTTTTAGCAACTTTTGAGTTTTTTTCCATTTGTAATAAAGTATATAATTTTTTTAATGTTTATTTCTGAAACAAAAGAAAGGGTTGATCTTATTTAAGAAAGCACCAGTAATCCTTAATCACTTTCTTTTGATTAGTATCATTTAAATTTCAATTCTACACACACTTACCTAGGAGCAAGTCTTATTAAATTTAGTGAGGCTTACTGCTGAGTAGACATACAAAAAAAAAGATACTTGTAAATCGGGCATATACAGAATCAACTTTTAGTTGAATGTTAAAACTCAAGTGAGGAATGAGAAACTCTTCTTTGATCTTCACAAACTGTAACAACCATTTTAAAAGTCTTGTGGCACTCCTGTTATAATAAAACTATTGGTCTTTAGGGTGCCACAAGATTCCTTGTGTTCTAAATCCCAGATGGATTTTTTCCCCCTAAGGGCATCAAATTGATATTCCTAGGCTACTAACAAATGTTGGATAGAAAAGATACAAAGACTTACACATTCAAAGATTTATTTTAAGTAAGAGAACTGTCTTCCTCTTAAAGGCATAATTTAGGGAGGTTGTATTACTAGAAAAAAACTGGGGCACCAGAAATGCTTTGACAATCTATTGCAAATATCTGCTGGTAGATTCTAATCTACTTTTTGCCTACCCCTGCTTTTTAACTGGAATACAAGAAGACATCTCAGTGACCCCCTGTGGTAGGAAAAAAGAGCTGCTATCTAATCTGACTTTAAACTTGTACAGTTTGCTCCACAAAGAACTATTGATACCATTTTAACGGAAATGAAAAAAAGTTGGTAAAATTATTCTGTATCTACGTACTTGTAGAATAAGCTTTTTTAAAAGTATAACTGGCTATTTTACAATTACATGTTCTTTTCTTAAGGAAATATTAATAGATAACCTTTGGAAGAAACAACTGTTTTTAAAAGCAGCCTTCAATTTGTCACCTTTCTGTTTTGTTATCTCTTTGATTTTTTTTTAAAAAATGATCTCTGTTCATAAGTATTTAGGACTATGCCTGTTGTCCAATAAAATCATTCTATTAATCTTCCAACAAATATGAATCTCTTTTCCCTCTTTTGGTGGTGGTTCTTTAAAACTATAAATTATTTCACAACAGATGAGAGGGGAGGATAATTTAAACTGGCTTACGTGCCTTGGAATTTGGGAAGTAAAATTCATAAACACTAAAGAGATTTTTTTAAATAATAGCAGATTTTAAAATATAAAGTAATAAAAAATGCCATGAACTTAATTCCAAAAGCAAAGCTTCCTCATAGCTGAACACACCAAAAATACTTATCGAGTGTTAATCCTAAAATAAAATGTGCCAAATTGGCTAACAGTTTGACTGTTAGTGCTTGATCAATTGCCTTATAAACTTCACTGGAAAGACTGATGTTATCTATGTTTATGAGAAAGTTAGTCTTTTCCATTGAAAAGACTGATGTTATCTATGTTTATGACAAAATCTTGTCAAAGCTGTAACCCTATGTGCATTTCTTAGTATTTAATGGTAAAGTCTCAATTACATCTAGGATTAGTGTCATTCTTAACCAGGTTTCTTTACAATCAGGCTTCATCAATTGCAATGGGGAATATTTACTTAACAGTAGGATAGAATTCTGTTATATGTTGAAACAAGCCTTCTTGAATTTGGCAGGACTTACAAGCAGATGACCTTGGGCTACATAACCTACATCAGGATTTTTATTTTATTTTAAATCTTAGATGGGCAAACCAGCCCTGCATTAATGCTAACAAGACATTCAGGTGGCCCTGTCACCAGGAGCTGACCTCAACTAGAGAGAGATTTTACTTTTGTAAGAAAATTTAGTTGGCTACTGAGTTCAGTTGGAGTTATTTCCATTTATCTCTAGAAAATAGTTCAAAGCGTTCAACTGTAAATTTTGAAGATGAAAGAGAATTAAGTGGGCTACCCTAGTCGCTTATCTGCACTTTAGAGTGGATTGAGATTTGCAGTATTCGTTCTTTTCATGACAAGTTCATCAGATATAACTTTTCCATGGCTGAATTAAGGAAACACTTTAGCAGTTTGATTTCTGCTGTCAAACTGCAGAAGATGATGTTTTTGCAAGGGTGTTAACATTTCTCTGTAAAAAATTCCTCACTGAGTGATAAGTTAGCATGAACTTAGAAGCAGATTCTGCACTTTCCTTTGTGGTTTCGGAATATTAGTAGGTTCAAAAACACAGGTAATTCATTTCATGCAGGATTCCCCCACTAAATTTCTGCCTATTGTGCATCCGTTAAAATAAACATCCAAAGGCATCTAAGAAATACTTAAATGCAGTGTTCCTAAGTAGTATGATGCAACAATTTTTAGTTTTCTTCAGAAAAGTGGTTTCTTTATGATTGAATCTTTCTATAAAGAGGCTGAATTAACAGTGGCAATTGACTGCCACTATTTAATGGTAATCAGTTAAAGGAAAAGTTGTCAAAGAAGGGGTTAACCAGGATGATTGCATACTTTGTTGGGTGTCCCTAGTGCTGACACAAGCAAGCTGGAAAGCAAGCTGATTCTGACCATCTGTAGGAACAGGCAATCAAAGGACAGAACAAGCATAAAACTCAGCTGGGTGTGGTCTTGCTGCTCCCCAACATGTGCCAACTAGCAAAACAAACAGCCTACCTGGAAAGGTAAAGCACTGAGAACTATCAAGCTTACTTCTGTTGTGCAAGAGATTTTATAGTTCTAAACATTCCATGTCACTCTGGATGGGAGCAGACTGCCCTGATTTAATCTTGGTGTTTCTAAACTCCTTGACATTTCCAGGAATGTCTTCTCATTCTACCCTTTTTTAAAGGCTGTCCACTGATTCACCTTGTTTTTTTTAACTTTGTTTCCAAATAGCAGTATCCACACAAAAATAAAATACTGGAGAGGTTTGGTGCAAATTTAAAGAAGGGATTCTTAAGGATTCCAGCAAGTATTTTTAAGTCAAGAAAAAGACTGCTTGAATTTTCCTAGATACAGCACATACCAACTCTCTGCCGATCTGCTTGGGGTCCCAGGACAAATGGGCCATTCTGGAGGATGCTTGGTCCTGGATTTTGCCTTTTGGTATGACTCTTGTATCTTTATAGCTGGATTTGCAAAATATGTTGAATCAAATTAACCATGTGGGCCTATACCAGGGGTAGGCACCCTTGGCTCTTTTATGACTCGTGGACTTCAACTCCCAGAATTCCTGAGCCAGCTATGCTGAAGTTGAAGTCCATGAGTCATAAAAGAGCCAAGGTTGCCTACCCCTGGCCTATACTCATTGTGTTTTGCATCTCACTGTCTGCCTGAGACAGAACCAGCCAATCACAAGCTAGCCCTCTCCAAATCAATCCCCATGTGGTTAGTTTATGATTTCATGTGTTGTGCGTACCCAGGAAATGGGGTTAAGTAATCTATGACTCATTTAATATTGGGCAAATGTATTGTGTGAACACAGCCCATACGTTGTGCAAACCAAGTTGATGTGTGTAGCTTATGATTTGGTGAGTTGAACAAATTTGTGTCAGTAGTTCAGTTATCCAGGGCTTAGCTTACATGAATATACCTTTCTGAGATGGATGGCAATGCAGTCAATAAGATTTTTTTTTCATATTTGAGTTATAGGAATTGAAAAATGTTGACCAATTTCAGTTAATAAAAGAACTGTTAAAGTTACCGAAGCCCTCACAACCACGGACAACTTTAGAAGAAATATAAAAACAGGAGAGTTGGATGTCTTTATTTTTATTTTTAATGAACAGAAACTCTATAAATCAACTGTAGATGTCAGTGGCACTTGAAAACTAACACATTTATTTAGTATTAGACAACCCATGCCCTGTTGGGTCATTATTTTGGAGATATTTCCTTTCCTAAACCGAGAAAGGAATGACCACAGGTAGGCAAAAAAGCAGTAATAGCAGGAGTGACTTCTGACTTCCTGCCACCTTTCCCATTGGGTCTCCTTGTGAGAATATCAGAAATATCCCTCCCTCCTCCTTCCATTCCATTCCCTTCCCTTCCCAGCAGGAGCAAGGAATTGCAAGAGTGGCTGGGAAACTGTCACAGAACATTGAAAATGAGGATCATGTGACCACAGCAGCCTAAAACAGCTACATTTGTCTCAAATTCCATTCCCTCAGGAGTCGTGAGTCCCAGACTTTGGAGGTATTCTGTAAGTTAACACATTTAAGATACCTTGGTTCAGAAATTGTTGCCCTGTGATGTGTTGTTTAGCTCAGTTAAAGTTTATATAAACAAAGGTTTTATTGGTATACAGATTTCTTTTTACAGAGTAAAGTTCATTTTACCATGTATGTGACATATTATTCTATGTTACAGTCGCTACATTTCATTTATGAAAAAAGAAGCCCTGTGGAGCATTTTCCTGGCATCCTTTGCTACTGTGCTCCAACCAGTTTGAAGCAATGAACCAAATGTTTAAAAGAACAGTAAAATGGCATTAGTCCAAAGGGAAAGATGCTAAATTCTACCTTCTCACAAACCCACCCCCCCAGAGCCAGATTGCCACCATTTTACAAAACTTCATTAGGGAGTTCTTACAGTTCTTATATATGAGGGCAGTTTGTTTTAGGTAGAGGTGCCATCACTAACAAGGCCCTACTATGCAGATGAAATTCTTTGGGAAAATGATCGTCAATAAGGCCTCACTCCCAAATGTCACAGGATAAGCAGATTTATTTTGGAGCAGATCGTGAGAATAACCAGGCCCTGAGTCCTGTTGACATAATATGCTCACAGCATAATATTTATTTCTAATGACTGGTCCTCTAGCACTATGAATTCTTCATTAAATGATTTAAGATTCTTCTGGCAGCTCCCACTAGAGCTAAGTAAGCCTGAAATAATTTTTCGAATTTCCAAAACTGTCACTAAATCAGCATTTGTTGTATGAAATGACAAATCTCTTCAAGCTGAATTGGCATTTTAAATATAATTATTTCTTTGACTATAAAAATTGACACTTTAATAAAAACAAAAGATTAATACATGGCTAGATCAAACAAAATTATAATGCATTTAGTTTGGGGGATAGTGTGAACTCAGATATGATTTATGATTTATGGTTTAGCATGATATTGAAACCAGGCATTATACCTTACTCAGCCATTATGGTCTATTAAACAAACTATGTTTCATAAAATAGATTCCAGATCCCCAGAAAGAAACATAAACTAAGAAATGGGAGGATAAAAGATAAAAAAAACTTAAGAAGATGGTAACATGCACAAAGACCATTGGTGGACCAGATGAAGATCTGGCTCGACTTTCCCCACTCTGGCACCCTCTATATCAGGGATGTCCAACATGGCAACTTAAAGGCTTGTGGATTTCAACTCCCAGAATTCCCCAGCCAGCCATGCGGAGAGTTGAAGTCCACAAGTCTTAAAAGTTTACCAACGCTGGATGCCCTTGCTCTGTATATAGGACTGGGAAAGCGTTTCTTCATATTTCTTGAGAGGCCTATTCCATCCCAGGGGGGTAATATGAAACAATCACGAGTATTAGCCATTAATAGTCTTTCTCATTATAGATTTGCTTAGCCCCTTTTCCAGACTGTTTTTTGTTATACCATGAGTTATCAACACAGAGACATTGCATTAGTCTTGATAGTTCTGACATCTGAAGCTGTTTGACAAACAGGAGATGAAGAGCCTTTCCAGCTAGCTACACAAAACGGGTTTATAAATACAAAGATTCAGATATGTCTGGGATGGACATATTGCACGGACATGAGGCAAGCTTGAATTAAAAATCTCAAAAGGTGCTATTTCTTGAGAACAAAGCATGTGGTCAACTTTTTTTTTTGTTTTCTTTTTGCAAACCACATTTTCCTGAGTATATTTTCTGTTTCCAAACCCATTGACTGCCAAAAGAGAGAGAGAGAGAGAGAGAGAGAGAGAGAGAGAGAGAGAGAGAGAGAGAGAGAGAGAGGCAGAAAGGCTTGGAAAGATCAGATATGAGTTTCTATCTTCTCCAGTAACAGATTAGGTCCTCAGGGACATCTGTTTTATCTTTTGAGAATGTTCTGGCTAAGGAGAGTTTCTTTAATCATCCCCCACAACAAGAGACATTTTCTAGGGAGAATATTCATGCCCCTGAAGGGAGTTTCTACCAAACAGAAACAAATCCTCTCATTAACCCTACATACCTGGAAAATGGCTTCTCTTTGAACCATGCAGTCAAATGAATTCCAACAAGGGAAGTTACAGTGAAGTTCTCATTATTACTTCTCTGGAATAAAACTGGTCAATTGTAAGAGGGGAAAAAATCTATAATACTCCAAAACTTAATTGTGGGAATTATGCTTGTCAAAATTTCCCAGGTTCAGTTTGTGATAATTCTCAGGAAGTGATTGTTAGATGGGAGGCATGTAAAAACACCTCTGTCCATTTGACCAAGAACTTGAAGGGTTATTCTGTTTTATTCTATGATCAGCCTTCTGATATGATATACAAATCCGGTGTGCTTCAGGGCTGAATCTTGTTTCGAATGGCTATGTCCAACATGACTGCCACATCTGCCCCGAGAGTTGACTGCAAACAATGCTGAGTTAGTATTAGCTCCCGGTTTCTTATTTATGTGAAAGATCAAAACCTCAGATAATGAACTCAGGTAGATAGATCTAATACAAATTGGACATAAGATTCTTCAAATACAGCCCAGAAAACTTTGCTAACACAGTGCAGTGCAGTATACAACACAGAACAATGTCATGTTGGGAGTTGCATGTCAGCAAATCTTGAAGACTATTTCTCTCCGTCCCAATGTTAAGTGAACAATTCTGTGTCTGGTAAAATGGACAGTGAGTCACAGAAACTTGTTCTGTATTAAATACCGTGTGTCAGTATTCAAAAGGCCACAAGACCCTTTCCTTAAAGACTCTGGAACCAGCTTTGCAATTAAGATAGTTCTTCTTCCGAGTGAATAATAAATCTAATAATTACCTATCACAAAACACATGAATGCAATCCGGTCCTAGATATCAATTACAAATAAATGCTTTACACCACACAATTCCTTTTAGTACACATCAAGTCACGCACTGAACACTTTTTCAAATTTGTGCCTCAGTAAAGAACAGGGAACGGCAAACTTTTAACCAGCTCCAGCATTGTCAGCTGTGGAACAGGAAACAAATTGGATTGTTATAATGTACTGTACGATTTTATTTTGTTTTTAGGGTTTTTTTTAGCGGTTAAGGCACCAGGCTAGAAACCAAGAGACCATGAATTCTAATTCTATCTTCGGAATGAACACCAGCTGGGTGACTTTGAGCCAGTCACTTTTTCTCAGTCTATAATATCAGGTTGAAGCAAGAAGCTATCCGTCAAAAAAAATCAAATTGGGACATAGGCAGCTACCATCTGAATATTTTATGAAGACCAACCCTAAAGTATGAAGGATACTTGGAGCCCTACTATATCAACATAAATGTTTGTGTGCTGGCTCCTATCTCCTGCCCATTTTGGTACTGGTTTCAGTAGCAGTTGTGGCAATCCAATCATGATATGGCAGAGATAAAAATGAAAAGAGTTGAACTAGTTGTGAACTAAATGGGTGTGGGGAGGGGGAAGGGGAAGAAACGAAGTACACTTGAGAGAGTGAAATCCTTGGATATATTGGCAGTGTTTAACCTCCGCCTCCCCCACCTTTGTAGAACAGTGACGTGTCTGGCATGTACTTAATGTGACTCTGAAAATCTCCACAATAAGGGCAGGGCTGTCTAGACAGAACTGTTCTCTCTGTCCTTGTTGTTTTGTTCTTCAGAAACCAACACTTTTTGCTTATCTTCACATTGATTAATTAACTGTAATTATATTGAATATACAGATGTTGACAAGGGCAGTCAGCAATCAATAACAGAAGGACAACCAACCAACATCACATATTTTTTAAAGGAAAACACGGGCATTTTATCCTTGTAAAATGTCCCAAAGCAATATTCCTGGAGGCATTGATGCTGGTCTCTAACCAGATACCTTCCAAATGATCTGGGATTATAGTATATGGAATTCTGAAAAGAATACTTCAAGCATATCTGGAGCCTGATAAATTCATTCTTTCTTTCTTTCTTTCTTTCTTTCTTTCTTTCTTTCTTTCTTTCTTTCTNATCCATCCATCCATCCATCCATCCATCCATCTATCCATCTATCCATCTATCCATCCATCCATCATCTATCTGGTTTGGAAAGAAATTTAGCAGGCTTATATCTACCAACTGTTGCTCCAACCTTATTTATGCGAGGAAAATAGAACTTTGTGAATATGTATTTTGTTACATACCAAAGCAGTCAGAAGTGACAGCAAAAGAAAGAAATAATTTGAATCACGTAGAACACACAGAATCACCCAGGCTCTGGGTATTCCTACCCAGTAGTGAGAATCATGGCCGTAATATATAAGCAGGAGGACATGTGCTTCAGAGCAAGTGATTGGCCTTCAATCTTAAGTCTTAACTCTCTTTTAAACAGAGGAATGAATAGGGGTAGTAATCTGGCTATTATTCTTGATCAGCTGTTTAGTTGCTTCGGTGATCTGCTATGAAACAGCTGCTTACGCCAAATTAACTATTTTTTCAGCAAAATGAAAAGCCCTTCTGTAATATTCCCATCCACACATACCACCAAAACAATTCCTGAGGATTGTACCAAAATCCCATGTAGGGTACACTTGAGGGTACAGGTCTGAGTTTTTGCAGTTTCTGTGTTCTTCATGAATATCAGTTTACAGTATTCAACTATATTCTTTCAATAAAATTTAGGAAAACTGAGTGGTTAGATTTAAAAGCCTGACCTATCATAAATGCAATATCTTTGCTTGACGGAACATGCAGAGTTCACTGATAGGCCATATTGTCTATAAGCAGAAGATCCCAGGAAACCTATTACTGGATTTCTTCTTCAAAGACTTTCAAACAAGCTGGGAAAAGCAACCACCTCAAACGTTGGAGAGCCGCCTTACTGTCAGAGTGAATTGGTCAACAGTTTATATCCATATAAGCAATACTTCATATATTCTATAACTTGTGGTCAATATTACTATGGCCAGGGGCACAGCAGGGCAGAGAATGTCTAAACCAGAGGTCCCCAACCTTTTGGGCACCAAAGACCGGTTCCATGGAGAGAGGGTTTTCCATGGACCGGAGGGTTCGTGGTTTTGTATGCTGCCTGCCTCCCGCAGATGGGGCTTTGCTTTTCTATGTGAACTGGTTGCTGGCATGCCATGGCCCAGTACCGGTCCATGGACCAGGGGTTGGGGACCCTTGGTCTAAACCATCCTGTTAAGCCAGGACAAAATAATGGGAGACTGTGAGTTCAAGTCCCATCTTAGCCATGAAAACCAGAAGGGTGACTTTGGGCCAGTGGCTATAACAGAACAACAGAGTTGGAAGGGACCTGGAAGTCTTCTAGTCCAGGGGTCTTCAACCTTGGCAACTTTAAGACTTGTGGACTTCAACTCCCATAATTCTGGGAGTTGAAGTCCACAAATCTTAAAGTTGCCAAGGTTGAAGACCCCTGTTCTAGTCCAACCCCCTGCTGAAGCATGAAACTCTCTCTCAGCCCAACCCACTTCACAAGGTTGTTGTTGCAGGGAAAATAGGAGGAAGGAGTATTGTGTGTGTATCTGCTGGCTTGAGTTATTTGTAAAAATAATAAAGGTGGGATATAAATAAATAAATACACTTTCTCAGAAGGTCTAAAATACAGGCCATTTAATACAAAATCCCATTATTGTATAAACGCTGCTTTTTTTTCCCTGAGAAAACTTGTAGGTAATATAATTACTTAGTTGGAACTAGTTGTCTGATAGTAAGTGAACAGCTTTACATAAACTTATGAACTCAGCTAAAGTCCTCCTTTGCTACCAATGGATCTTCTAACTTCCTTGTCTACTGGGGAGTCATCCTCAACTTAGTGTTCATTTTCTTTTGAAGTCCATCTGGAAAGTACCAAATTGGCTAAGCCTTTGGAGAAATTCAGTTCCATAAGAAGAATGTGCTGAGCTCCAGATTCAGCACCTTAAAAGGTGGCATTGTTTTAAAGACAGCTCAGCTCTTGTAAAAAAGCCTCATTGAAGTTGTGGCTGACTTGAGGCACACCTACATTTCTGAATTGCCTGCCCTGTTTAAAAGAGAGAGAGAGAGAGAGAGAGAGAGAGAGAGAGAGAGAGAGAGAGAGAGAGAGAGAGAGAGAGAGAGCTGAAGCAAAGGCTGCCACCTATAAAAATAGCTCTGATTGTTGGCATGAAGGCCTGTTAAATATATTTCCAAGGTATGCCTAGCACACCCTTAATTGCTTTCAAGAGCTCTTTTTGGCACTTTTTATCTCCCGGCCTTGTCATTCCAGAGTGCAGAAATGCAGATCTCCTTAAGTCAAACCACTCCTTTAGTTCATTCAAAGAACAATTGCTGTACGTGACATCAGGGTGCAGGTGACATGTTGTCCTTGTGCAACAGAGTCTTAGCTTTGGCTGTAAAGAAATAGAAGTGGGCATAACTTCAATAAGGATTTTTGTAAAAAAAAGTGCAGAATAAATTCACATTCCAACTCAGTGTTTACATACCTAACAACCTACGGACTGAATGTTGTGAGCCTCTTACCCTGTACTGTCCCTGAGGTGTTTCAGTTGTGACATTGTCTTCCCCTGCCTCTTTCTCTACTTCATATTACTCCAGTGCATTGCCATGATTTTTATATTTAGAATATCAAAAAAGAGGACTTTCCCTTTCTATTCAGCTATTGTCCATTCTTCCTTGCAACCGTTTGTTTCCATAAAGAAGGGACACTCAGGGAACTAGAATGTTTATACATGTATAAAAACATCAAGATTATGAAGCTCTTTTGCCTCTCTGGGCTTCCCATTTTTGAGCTTTTGCAGAATTTAATGTTCTTTCTAAAACGTTGAGAATTACAAATATTGGAGTAGGATTCACGTCTTAATACAGAAGATTCTTAAAGTGAACATAAAGATAAAACCAGAGACTTTTCTTTTAGGCCTAACAGATAAAGAACTTGAAAAATAAATGGAACTTTGATGTTATACATGTTGACGGCAGCAAGATTACGTTATGCACAAAAATGGAAGGACAATGTGATTCCCACAATAGACGGGCGGCTGCAAAAGTTGATGAAATTAGCAGAGGTGGTGGCTAAACTGACTGCTTTGATTAAAGAAAAGAACATAATTAATTTTGTTTCTATTTGGAAACCGCTTTTGGACTTTGTGCTTAAGATGGAAAAAACTGAAACTTTGATTTTAGGCTTAGCTGATTAGATAGGTTTGGTGTTATAGAAATGGCTAGCATATACTATTACATAAAAGTAAAAAGTTGTGGTTTCATGTTATTATTTTATTCTACTGCACCAAAAGGAGTCAGAAGTCAATATTTTTTTCTTCTTCCCTTCTACCCTATACTTTTCTCTCTTTCCCTTTTCCTCCCCTATCTAACCTTCATCTTTCTTTATATTTTTGTATTTTATGCTTTGTTAAATTAATAAAAAGTTTGAAATAAAACATTGAGAATTGCAGGGGAACGATCACCTAAATAAGGATTAAGCTGCATAGAACTGTGCATTTAGTTCAAGGATCACATCCTCCCATTTGAAAAACATCACAGGACCTTTTACAAAGACCTTTTTTGGCTAAGTGGGAAAAATCAAAACAATCTTATCTAAAAAGTAAATAAATAAAACTGAAATCCAAAATAAAATCAAACAACTGCCTATCTGCCATTCTTTAATGGAACGCCCCAGATGCATTGCTTGAGGATGTATCATAACAAAACTCATTTGGAGTTTCTTTCATCTCAAAATCGTGGAATCAAACATATGAAAGCAGAGTGTCAATTGCTTCCTGCCTCAAGTAGTTATTTATTATTTATTTAAAACATTTATATAGCTGCCCATCTTATACCAAAATCTGGGCAGGCTCCCAATCAAGAATACAGATACTGTGTATCATAGCAAATAAACCCTTCCCTATTCATGTTTTGGAAAGTTACGAAATAACAAACTTTGCCTCTGCCCCAACAACAACAACAAACATACTTTGCTCTGATTTGAAACAGTAATATCTAAAACTGTTAACTTGCCCTGGTCAGTTGCTCCATTTTTATAATGAGTAATGGTCAAGCCTATAATCATCTACACTATGCTACACTTACTAAGTGAGCAGGAAATTTCAGAAGTTCCAAAGTAGGGTTATATGGTACTTAGTGAGGCCACTAGGAGATCTCTTATTATCTTCTTTTTAATAGAGGTATTTGAGAAATAATTCCATAGAATATTTCTACATCTGAATCACACGTTCAGCATGTAGCTCTCCCTACTGCACTGGCTCTAGAAAGTCAAATAATAGATACGGGCTGAATAGTAATGTGTTTTGAAGATATATAGCCCACACTGCGCACAGTATCATCTACAACGTCTCATAAGTACTGAGAAATTTTGACTAATCAATGACACTTCTAAACTGGTTTGTATTTCCCGTTGTATTATCTGAACCCTTGTGCAGATATGATATATATTTCATGAAATACTCAATATATGCACTGATCCCACTGCAGATCAGTGAGGTTGAGCCAATATTGTTCAGGATTTTAAACCTGGCATGATTGATTCCTATATGTAGCTCCTACCACCACAAAGCAATGATCATGCCATCCAAACCAGCTGCAGGAGAGGTCAATCAATCAATAACTGCTCATAATAAGAATGATTGCAGCTCAATAGTAGAACACTAGCTTTGCACACTTCCCAGGATCATTATACATACCCTCTGCATTTAGAAAGGTTGGGAAACAGGTGATGAGAAAAATATTTGCTTGGAATTCTGAAGTGTTTTCAGTCAGAGTAAATAACACGGAGGTAGATGGACAACTAGCTTTACCTGATATAAAACAGCTGTCAAAATTGAATCACTATGATGCCTGCTAGCTTCCACCGCTAATCAACTTGCCATAAAAAGGGGGGAGGGATGGAAAGAGAAGGGAGAGAATGGAATGCCAATAAGCCATCCACGGACCATGAGAGCCAAGATCAATACTGCAGGTGCTCAATGGAGAAGTGAACTATTCCCATAACAAAAAGAAATAGTACGATTGGACAATGTGAACACCCGGTGGGTGGGGGCCACGAGAATCCGTTGTTTAACTACGCAAGCTTTCATACTGGAAAACTCAGAGCTAGTTTTGCTTCTTCAGTTCTGAGATGGTGTAGCCAATAAAGGTTTACCTTATAGGACTCAATTGCCTTGAGGAATTCTTTTGTTGGGTCAGATTGTTGACATTAGCTTTCAATAATTCCAATCCTAGTGACTATGTGAAGGTGAAATAAGAAGTATGTACTATAAGTAGTGCCAGAATCAAATATATCAGAAAGATCTGCATGTGAAGAAAGAGTTTCACGGGATAAAATCTGAGAGGCTTAGTATAATATAAATAGCAACATATATCTTTATAACCATAGCAGGGCCTGAGCCCCTCCAAAACTTGCTCCTGATTGGTCATTTTTAATATGATCGAAAGACCTAATTATTAAATATATGGAAAGTTATCAGATGAACCCTATTTAATTCCAAGTATAATTATGATTTGATCAGATTTATTTTTTTGTTCTGGCTCTGTCCATCTTGTCTTAGTTTCACAAAGTGTCTACCCTAGTACATAACTCAAAGGCCAAGTGTAACCCTTCTCTCGCCCTCCCCCCAATATTTCATTGCACCCCTGGGCTAAATGAATGTACATAGCACCTGTGGCCCTCAAAGAAACTGAGTGACATTCCAGCTGGACAACAAATCTTCTAGTTCCCACAAGCTACACATAGTGCAGCAGTGAAGGAATGTATGCTGGACAGCATCAACTGTTAAGGTGATGACCTTCACATGAGTTATTGGGTTGACCTCTCTTCTGGTGGCTGCCCAGGTGCAGATTAAAAATTCCACAGCACTGTTTTGAGAAGGGCATCCAGGTCTAAATCTGTCATAATCTAACATAAGAGTCCTAAAGGAAGCAGAGTTTAGTCCCATCGAGGAGGAAAACAAGTTAAAACTTGCTGTTGTTTCAATTTGGCTAAAATAGTAGCCCAGATCAGTAACAGAATATAAATTCTTCCACTTGCTGATGAAGTTTGAGATAAAGGTGGCCATAACGGAAACTACTGAAACATCTGTTGGTCAGATGCAGAAAAGGGAATTTCAGCATCTGTAGCCATAACTGAGAATTCCTTTTCCACACAGCTATTAGAGAGGTGGGAGAACTAATCTGGCTACTCATTCACTCTCAGGCTATTTAAAAGAGGTGGCAACTCTTTCAAACATAGTAAAATATCTTCTTCCTCTGTTAACTTAGGGATTTTTGTCTCTTTGGGACCACCTTCCCTCTCTAGATGCTGAAAGAGAAGGGAAGAAAGAAGCCCAGGGACTGGCAATTTTCTGGGCACCAGGCTAGGTTAAGCTCATTAGGATTTATTGGGTTTTTACCACTAATATTTTTTATTATTATTTTATTCATGGTTTGTTATATTGCCATCCAGATGTTCAGACTGGATTTGGCATTTTTGTCTACCTGTCAAATCCTTCTCAAGGACCTGGGATAGGCAGATCTTGATATTTTATAATGTCAGAGTTATCATTGCACAATGTAAGTTGTTCTGAGTAAAGCTGTCTTTTGCAATTGACTGATAGTGAATTTGTCAATGCTGATGTTCAGGTTGTTTTGGGATTGCACCAAAGGTGCCTATTACAGTCTATTTCTATTTGCAGGTCTTTGTATTTTGTTATCTTGTCCAGTTCTTTCTTTTCTATTTTGTTCTCTCACCAGCCAGACTTTTTTGTCTTTCTTATTGACAGTTGTTAAGTGTGGGGTGTTATGTGACAGGTGCCTGTCTGTTTGAATTCTAAAGTCTCAGAGCACTTTATCTTCTTCATTTTTATGACTTTCTCTATGGTCCCACCAGTTCTTTCTTGCAGACAAATGATATTTCTTGCAGATCATCCAATGTGCCATTGTTGCTTCTTTGTCATGCCGTTGTTTGCAATCAGTGTGTGTGAGATCTTGCAGCAGCTAACCAGGTGATTCACTGTTTCTTCAGCTTGAGGTGGGAGGGAGAGAGAGAGACTGGCCAAAAGTCACTCCAGCCAGCTTCTATGCTTAATGGAGGACCAGAACCTGGGTGTCCTTGTTCTTAATTCAACATCTTAACTATTACATTACATTGGTTTTATGCATACACTCATACCTCTCATACATACATACATACATACATACATACATACATACATACATACATACATACATATAATTACTTACTAATATTTTGTGTTATTTTGTAATTTTCTTTTACATTGGACCATTTTGTTTACTGTTGTGAATGTTTTATTACAACTTACTGATTGTAACCACCATGCTGAATATTTGCAATGACCATTGGATGGATTCATAATTGGCCACCCAAACAGTATCCATAAATAGCTCCATATCAGCTTGGACATTTGCATCATACAGATGTCACAGGGCTCTCCCTTGGGCCTTGTGCTATTCAACAATGACCTGGATGAATGAAGGGGTTGAGAAGATGATTACCAAATTTGTAGACCTTGATGATTTTACGCTGAATGAATTTCTGAACTAATGGCTTGTAATCCTGAAGAAACTAAGTGTCTGAAAGGAATGAGAAATCCTCTGAAATAAGATACTGAAAGTGCAATCACCAACACTTCCTGCTAGAAGGAAAAATGAGAGTCATCTAGGCAGCAGCTTTGCAAAATGTCAAAATGACAAAGGACATATATAGAACATGGAACCAGAGTCATATAATCAAAGAAAGATACAAGATAGTCTCCAGAAATTGTAGGCACTGAGTATCAAAGACTAAACTTCAGAAATAGCCAAGGCTTGTTATAAACACCCAAACCAACAAAAATGATTTTTTTTTCAACTATACTAGAAACAGACACATACACAAACAAAACCTAAGGAGGCTGTAGGTCTGTAATGAGGAGAAAGAGATTAATTAGTAACAGATGATAGGAAGAAGGCAAAATAACTTATTTTATGTCTTCTCTGTCTCGTTCTGAGAGAAGGGAAATGAAGCTTTAGCTGGTCATCATTATGCCACTGGGGGAAGAAGGGATTTGCATCTTAAGATAGACAAGAGGATAAAAGAATGCTGGATGAATTTAAATGAATTCAAGTCTCCAAGGTCAGATAAATTACATCCTGGATATTGAAGGAACTGGAGGAGATGATTGAAGAACTTCTAACTCTAATCTTTGAAAACTCCTAAAGGCAGACTGTTGAGGTCCCAGAAGAGTGGATGGAAAACAAATGACTTATATTCAAAAAAGGAAGAGAGAAGATTCAGGACATTACAGACCTGTCATCCTCATGTCTATACTGGGCAAAGTCCTCTAGTGATTTAATTAAAAGTATGTTTTAAGCCAGGGGTCTCCAAACTTGGCCCTTTTATGACTTATGGACTTCAACTCCCAGAATTCCTCAGCCAGGCACGTTGGCTGTGGAATTCTGGGAGTTGAAGTCCACAAGTCATAAAAGGGCCAAGTTTGAAGACCCCTGTTTTAAGCACTTGAATAGGAATGCCACAATTAACAAGAGCCAGCATGGCTTTGTCACAAACAAGTCATGCTAACCTTATCTCATTTTTTGACAGAATTACTAGATTAATGCATTGGGGGAATGCCACTGACATTCTGTATCTCGACCTGATTTAGTGGAGTATCTCTCATGATATATTTTTTCTAATAAAATGATGAAAGATAGACTAGAGCAGAGGTAGGCAACCTTGGCTCTTTTATGACTCCTGGACTTCAACTCCCAGAATTCCTGAGCCAGCCATTCTGGCTCAGGAATTCTGGGAGTTGAAGTCCACAAGTCATAAAAGAGCCAAGGTTGCCTACCCCTGGACTAGAGGATAAACATGTTAGGTGAATTCATAATTGGCTAGATGACTGCATCCGTTCTGTATTTGTTTGGAGAGTAGGTTTGATTGGAATATCACAGGACTGTGACCTGGGCCTTGTGCTATACAACATTTTTTATTAATGACTATGATAAAGGTGTTGAGAAATGATTGTCACATCTGCAGATGATATGAAACTAGAAACTTTGGCTACACTTTAGAAGACCAAGAGAAAATTTTAAAAAATCTTGCCCTGGAGATAAATTCCAAAACTAGTGAAAGGAAATGGAAAGGAAGTAGACTCAGATTACATGTTAGAAAGAATTTCCTGATACTAAGAGCTGTCAAGCAGTGTAATAAGTTGTCTCATGAAGTGACGTGTTCCTCTTTACCAGAGGTCGTCAAACACAGGTTGGGTAGCCATATGACCAAAACACTTCAAGAGATCCTGCACTGAGGAACTTGACAGGCTAAATGAATTACAGAATAACAGAATTGGAAGGGACCTTGGAGGTCTTCTAGTCCAACTCCCAGCTCAAGCAGGAAACTCTGTACCATTTCAGACAAATGGTTGTCCAATCTCTGAGATCCTTTCAAATGATGAGTTGCATTATCTTAACCTTTAGTGGAGCTCACTCTGGGGACTGGGCAACAAAAAAGTGAGGTTATGAAAAAAGTGTGGTGATGAAACTTAAATGAAGAGGCAGTATTTCATAGATAGGAGTGCAAAATATTCTGGAAGATGTTCATTTCCTGATCTCTTGCCCTATCTGATTTTTTTTAAAGATCCTTTTAAGTATTTTTTTTTAAAAAAAGGACTTTGGGAGCTGGCATGCTTCAGAACAAAACTCTAAGTCTAGCACTGTCCTTTCTTATAAAAATGCCTCTAAACCTTACATAGGACCCACAAGAAATAAGGAAGTGTGGTTTTTTCTTCAACCTAATTTTCATCTGAACGCGTGACTATCAGATGGGGTGTGGAGGGAGAAAATCGAAGCTAACTGTGATCATAATACGATTGCGAGGAGCAACTGAAGAAATCAGGGAGCAACCTTATCAATTTCCTTCTGGTAAATGGGTGTTTTGTAATTGGCCACATCCAGTAGTGGGATTCAAATATGTGAACAACTGGTTCTCTGTGTGGATGCTGCTTCCAGAAGTCCATTCTGGGCCTGGGCAAAAAATTAGCTACCGGTTCTGCTGAAGTTAGGCTGAATCCCACCACTGGCCACATCTATTACTGTATCCATTTAGTGAGAGTTTCCACAATATTGAACTATAGGGGGGGGGGGTGTTGGTGTGTTTACTTGCCACCATCTCGTGGCCATTTGGATTTCTGCATCCAGGATCTGACAGCCATAAAAGGCAGTACAGTAATACTGAGGACAAGACCTCAGAGAAATAGAGGACGATTCTGCATTTAGAAGTTACCTTTGAAAGACCAGTTTGGTTTCAGTGATGACCCCACAGAAGAAGAAAATGTCCCAGGAGGAATATCACACAAAGATTAGGACAAAGTTTTTTGCCCTTTCTGGATTGCTCACATTATGTAAGCGAGGGAAACTCTGAGAGGCATTTATGACTTAAAATATGAAAAAGAAAAAGCACAATTAGTTAATAAGTAAACTGTGTAAGTGGAAGGTGTGGGAAACTCTGAGGCAAAGTTGAGCATTTCCGAAGTTAAAATTCAATTTTCAATGGCTGAAAAATATATGGGGGGAAAAATGGCAGGAGAACTTTACACAGCTCCATGTTGTAATCATTATATCCTTTCCAGGGGAATAGCTATCTTAGCCTGTTGCAGCTAAAACAACAGGAAATCTTGACTGTAGCTTTTGTTGACTACAGCTGATGAATGGGCTCCAGTCCATCAGAGTTTATGCCACAATAAATCAGTCTTTAAGATGCCACAAGATGCTCTGTTGCTTCCATTATTCAATTAGAGTGTTTGTGCCTCACTTCCTATGTTGCATTGCGCAGAAGTCGCATCCTGAAAGATGTACATGTTGTTTTGCCCTTTGGATGAATGGAATCTTGTTGTTTTCACCTTCGTAGTACTCTTCTGCCTCATCCTTCCTTCTAAAAAGCTGGTTTATACCAAGTTAGACTACTTCTCTTCCTAATTCAGTATATCAATGGGAGAAGAGTAGAGCTTCAATCAGAGGTCTTTCGGACTCTTAGTTTTGGAATCTTGGACCAGTTACATCCAGGATGCCTATTGTGTCACTCACCATAATCCAGACAATACTAAGTGATGGGAAGTCAGCTTGAGCTTGAAACATCCCAAGGGGTTTTTTGAGTTAAACTAATCTTCTCCAGCTGTTTTCCAAATACGGAAGAAAAGGTTAATCCTTTCTTCCTCCTGATAGTTCATAGCACAGGGTTCCTAAAGCAACCCTGTATATATGGCCTCTCCAGAGAATTTCTCTCTCCATTTTCCTTTTCACTCCAGACCTCAACTTGATGTCATCTTTCCTAGTTTGCATGCCCCAAAACAAAGAAACCTATTAAGGTGAGTCTCTTTTATTTGACCCTCCATAGCTCAATGGATGGGAAAATGGACCTTCAGGCATCATGTTTAGGGGTTTACCAACAGGGATTTTATGGGTCTTATGGGGGGTGTGTGACAGACATCCTAATGTCAATATAGAAAGTAAAATTGGATTGCTCTCAACAGTTACTGTCTTCTGTGCCCTGGTTCTAATCCTGAAGTTATGAATTAATCAAATATGATCATATGTTTGGCTAGTAGTGCTATGAGCTGGATTCAAATTCTTGGAGTACATTATCAGAGACAGCGGTGCTTTCTTTATTCCTTGTATCGTGCCTGGCCTTGGAGTCCCTTTCTGAATAATGCACATTTCACCTTGTCTTCCCTACGAGTAACACACTGCTACCACTTACAGGTAGTCCTTGACTTATGACCACAATTGAGTCGTAAGTCTGTTGCGTAGCGAAACATTTGTTAAGTGAATTTGACAAGTGTTAAATGAATCACTGCGGTTGTTAAATTAGTAACCCGGTTGTAAAGTGAATCTGGCTTCCCCATTGACTTTGCTTGACAGAAGGTCGCAAAAGGTGATCACATGACCCCGGGACACCTCAACCGTCACAAATATGAGTCAATTGCCAAGCATCCAAATTCTGATCATTTGACCATGGGGATGCTGCAACAGTCATACGTGTGAAAATGATCATAAGTCCCTTTTTTCAGTGCCATTGTAACTTTGAACAGCCACTAAATGAACTGTTGTAAGGAATACAATGGTAGTTCAAATTCAGAAGGCCTTTAAATTAGAGCATATTTTGCAAATACAGATAGTCCTCCACTTATGACTTGTTACAAAGTTACAATGGGCCTCCCAGGGCTACTTATGACCTGGTTTTGAAATTATGCAGGCCAGGCGTTCCCCATCTCCACAGTCATGTGATCACATTTTGGGCACTTGGCAACCGGCCATTTGTAGCATCCCCGTGGTCATGTAACTACCATGGTTATTTGTCAAAAAAGACCCTTTAACTTCTGGTTTCTGGCAAAAAAAAAGTGCATTGTAGACCCTCACCAAAAGTTCGTAAAAATTGGCACAGTGTGGGCTCAATTACAGTCATAAGTTGAGGACTGAGCTGCCAGAAACTCAAGATCATAAAATGAGAGGAAGAGAAAAACAAAGAATGCATTATCATTATCATTAAGGAATTATTTTTTAAATAGTATTGAATGAAGTATCTGAGAACATGGTAGAACTCCACAGAAAAAGGACAAGCAGTGCAAAGAAAATGATGAAAACCTCGTGCTTAGCACAAATCCTGAAGGAATATTACAAATTGTTTTTTTATTTATTAATCAGATTTATATAACCCAAGGTGACTCTGGATGGCATATATAAATTTGATAAATATTTTTTTACAATTTATATATCCATCCATCCTATCCTGATCATTGGTTTTAGAGTGCAGTCACATGCATGTGTGCTCAGAAAGAGCACTTATTATTTTTCCCATCTTGGGAAAAGATGCATTTGATTTGCATTCAAAGCGTTTTTCATGGGTCTAATGTTTGCTCCTGTTTGACCTGCCTAAGCAGCCAACACCAAATAGGTCTGTCCTAGGGGAAGATATAGCATCCTTCAACCCTTGTTTATCCCAACCTGACACCATCCCAATGTGCCGAGATGGCAAATCTTAGCACTCACAGTGGGTGGGGGATATAGATGGATAACTATACCAGAGGCTATCCGGGGTCTCTTGCATACATTCCAGCTGGGGTAATTCCAGAGCTGAGGAGAACATAATGCTTCCCTCCCCTCCCCATTCCTGGCTGAACTATCCATTTTTGGGTGCTTCATAGAGCTTAGATGTGGTGGAGAGCTCCAGATGTGTCCAGATAAGTTCAGATGTGTCTTCTGGAACCAAATGTGAACAGTTAATATGACTCTAATATATATACCTGGCAAAAATCCCAAGGATAATTTGATTCTAAAGAGATTACAGGAGTCAAGATTTTTCTTTTTACCCACCCCGCTGGAAAAGAAAAAAAAAGATTTATTCAAGAAAGCTTTAATTTTAATAATGATAATAATAAAGTTGGAAGGGACCTTGGAGGTCATCTAGTCCAACCCCCTGCTCAGGCAGGAAACCCTATACCATTTCGGACAAATGGCTGTCCAGTCTCTTCTTAAAAGACAGTTGTGGAGCATTCACCGCTTCACCGCTTCTGGAGGCAGGTTGTTCCACTGGTTAATTGTTCTAACTGTCAGGAAGTTTCTCCTTAATTCTAGGTTGCTTTTCTCTTTGATCTGTTTCCAATCATCATTTCTCATCCTGCTCTCTGGTGCTTTGGAGAATAACGTGACCCCCTCTTCTTTGTGGCAGCCCCTCAAGTACTGGAATACTGCTATCATGTCTCCCCTATTTCTTCTTTTCTTTAGACTAGCCAAACCCAAATCCTGCAGCCGTTCTTTGTATGTTTTAGTCTCTTCGGCTGAAACTGGAGAGGAGAGAGTCTGACCCCTTTGCCAAGTGTGTTATGATCTCTTTCCATTTTCAGATTCTTGAAACCGATTCAGCCTTCAGTATGTGAATCCCTTCAGCTTTACTTTCTGCCAGCTTTTTGTGCACCTCTTGAAAAATCACCCGACAAAAAGGTGAAGATTATCGTTGACATTTTTCTTTCTGAAGTGATTGGTGGTTGTTATTTCTGCATAAGTCACCTCAGCTCTCCCCAACCCCAAACTTCCCCCTTGCAGAGAAGGGATGGAGACAGCAGCCAAAAGAAAAATGCCAACGTGTTTGCTAGTTGCTCGTGACTGTTCTTGGCCAGGCGGGCTGGGTGTCAGGTTGACAAAGGCTGCCCCTGGGGGTTTCACTCAATGGATCTCCATAGGATACTTGAAAACTGCCACGGTGTTTCCAGTCATGAAGAGAGTGGCTGTTCTTTCCTTTGGTCTAAGAATATGAAAGTGACTGAGTGATTGCAATCCTATCCTCATCATGTCTGTGGAGTTGCTCACTACTGAATATCCAGGGGATGACAGAAAAATCTCAACAGGTTGACACTTGTCCATCAGCTTTCCAGAATCTCCTTTCTATTTTCTACTCTTCATTTCAGTAGTATGAATAATAAGCCAGGAGCCAGCAGTACGTAAAAGTAGAGATGTTAGGTATGTCAACAGCCAACCACCGCTTGGCTTCAAGACCAAGAAGCACAGGGCACAGAGCCTGCTGAAATAAGGGAAATTTGGAAGCACCAGCAAGCATTATGGGAACTGCATCTTATTCAGACTGGCAGCAACCAATCATTTAAATGGCTTCTGTCTGTTTTCAAGGATGTTTATCTAGCTCTGGCTTAAACCTAGTAGCTTTAGGCTGGGTAGAGTAGGTGTGTGTGTGTGAAGATTTATAATTTGGGAACCTAAATGGAGCATGTCCATCACTGGTTGATTTGACTACTTAATTTCCAGATAGTCATTTCAAATCCTGAGAACTTCAGTCTCTCTCCAGTCTTATCCAGAAGCCAGTCTGCTCCATGTTCATTCTGTAGATGCTCTTTGCCATCAGTATGTATTATTGTCTCTGTAAGATTCCTTCTTATTCTTCTCCCTGGTGGAGTGGAGTGGAGTAGAGTAGAGTAGAGTAGAGTAGAGTAGAGTGGAGTAGAGTAGAGTAGAGTAGAAGTTGGAAGGGACCTTGGAAGTATTCTAGTCCAGCCCCCTGCTCAAGCAGGAGAACCTATACCAGTGGTGGCGAACCTATGGCACGGGTGCCAGAGGTGGCACTCAGAGCCCTCTCTGTGGGCACACGCATCGTCGCCCCAGTCCTAGGCCTTCAGCTGGGTTTTATAAAACCTTTCCGCTTTAGGCCTCCGCCATGTGCCAAAAAAAAAAAAAAAAAGGTTCAATCAGTCAATTTCAACTTCTCGTGGGGAAAAAAAGTTCTTCCAAAGTTGGAATTGATTGATTGAACTTTTTAGTCCCACCCAGTCTGCCGTTACCACTGCAGCCATGCCCACCCAATTGGCCACACCCAGCCAATGGGCCACACCCACCCAGCACTCGACAATGCATAAGTGGGTTTTGGGTTGCAGTTTGGGCACTCGGTCTCCAAAAGGTTCGCCATCACTGACCTATACCATTTCAGACAAGTGACTGTCTAGTCACTTCTTAAAAATGTTGTTGTTGTCGTCATCATCATCATTATATTACTATTACTACTACTACTACTACTACTACTACTACTACTACTACTACTACTACTACTACTACTACCTCCAGTGATGAGCGCCCATGATATCTGAAGGCAAGCTGTTCCACTGGTTAATTGTCCTCATTGTTAGGAAGTTTCTCCTAACCTTATACAGCACCTGTTCTAGATTTCCCAATGGATCTATCAAATTGGCAAAGTATCATTTTGGCACTGACACAACTGTCTAATCCAGGATTTTTTTTAAAAACTGTATTCATCTCTTCTCTTTTTCTTCAATAGCAGATTTGCAGTTTGGGAAGTACAATGATCCAGCCTTATTCCTTTGCTCAGATGATGGTGGGATCAGGGAATGTAGCACAATTATGCCTTTTCTAGGAGAAATCAGATCTGGCCACAATAATTTATTTTGAAAACCTTTTCAGGCTGCATTATTGCAAGGGATTGGTGGTACTGCCCTCGAAGGTAATCTAAATACTTTATTTGGTCCTGAATGCCACTGCTTGAATTTTATCCAGGATCAGCAGTTGAGATTATGCCTGTCACAACTGACTTAAGTTTGTTTGCTTCCATCTCAAGTACAAATATTAATCTTTAAAGCTCAAATGGCCCTGACATCACATAAATAACCTGATTTCATGAATTTGCCTAACTCACTGGCTGGAACTTCTGGGAACTTTCTTCTTATTGAAAGTCTGTGCTTGGGAACAAATGAAGGTTGCAGCCGCCAAATTATACCGTGGTTTCTAAAATAATATATATTTTATATAATTAATTTTTAAATAATATTGTAAATGAGGCTGGTTCAGTAAGAATCTGTAAGATGAATTTGGCTGGAGTTCTGTCGCTGATAGGAGGCATCCTAGGAGCTATGAGATGTTTTGCATCTCTCTTTCCAAAAATAGAAAGCGAAGCCTGCCTTCTGATATCAACATTCTTTTCATAATCATCCCATGTCCTTTCTCTCCCAACATCAATCATCTGTCTTAATGGAGGCAAAATGGGTGGGATGATTCATGAGTATGAGGGGAGTCACTGGAAAGCTGAGACCTGCATAATCAGAGGTCTCCTTCTCCTGGGCAAAGTCTTCACCAAGTAACTTGTGGGTGTGTCTTTGAGTCAGTTTTTGATTCCTAGTGACTGCCTGAATTAGACCCTGCAGATGTCTTGGCAAGTTTCTCAGAAGTGGTTTGCCATTGCTTCCTTCCTGGGGCTGAGAGAGAATGACTGGTCCAAGGTCTCCCAAGTGGCTTTGTCCCTTAGGCGAGACAAGAATTCATTGTTTCCCACTTTCAAGCCCGATGCTTTAACCACTGCACCAAAGTGATGCTTTATCAAGCAACTAATTGACATCTTTTTGAGACTTTTTATGTCATTGCCGGTAGTCGTCCCCTTACAACATTTCATTTAGTGGCAGTTCAAAGTTACGAGAGCAGTGAAAAAAGTGACTTATGACCATTTTTCACACTTACGACCATAGCAGCATCCCTCTAGTTATGTGATCAAAATTCAGATGCTTGGCAACTGACTGTATCTATGATGGTTGCAGTGTCCCGGGGTCATGGGATCACCTTTTGAGACTTTCTGACAGGCAAAGTCAATGGGGAATCCAGATTCACTTAATAAGCGTGTCACTAACTTAACAACTGCAGCGATTTACTTAACCTCTATGGCAAGAAAGATCATAAACTGGGGCAATGTTCACTTAATAAATGTCTCACTTAGCAACAGAAAAGTTGGGTTCAATTGTGGTCGTAAGTGGAGGACTACCTGTACCCCATCCAAGCAGAATCCACAGAAGGGGATTTGATGAAGCTGCAGGGATGGCCGTGTGGAATGGAGGAGGAGGAGGAGGAGGAGGAGGAGGAGGAGGAGGAGGAGGAGAAGAAGAAGAAGAAGAAGAAGAAGAAGAAGAAGAAGAAGAAGAAGAAGAAGAAGAAGAAGAAGAAGAAGAAGAAGAAGAAGAAGAAGAAGAAGAAGAAGAAGAAGAAGAAGAAGAAGAAGAAGAAGAAGAAGAAGAAGAAGAAGAAGAAGAAG
>NW_015386337.1:134761-177404 GCF_001527695.2 Protobothrops mucrosquamatus
TCATCTCTTCCACTTCTACATTGCTGATATAATTATTTGTTGAATAACATGCCTGGGAAGTCGAAAGACTTTCCCAGAAGAAAGCCATGACAAATACTTCCATGCTGTTGTCAGGAATGTATCAGTGAAGTCATCAGACTGAAAGCTGGCTTGAAGCTGATGTTATCTTTTTAATATAAGGCAATGCATACATTTTCATGCATCGATCTGATTGCAACCACTATATGAAAATGATTGATGAAATGGGTACTGATGTTTATATACTGTCTTACACATAAAAATAACCTCAAACTAATAATATATTTACAATGCTGGCCACTATGATAGGAAAATGGATAACATTATTGATGACCAACTAACTGCCTAATAGAGAACTGTGAGAAGGCATTTTCCCCCAACTCTGCCTGTCTCTTAAGTCTGTCCTTGTTTGGGAAAAACATGGGCATCCAAAGGAGACAGCATACAACACTTATTGTGAATGGGGGCACACCTGAACACATCCACATGCACATGTGTGCAACTTCTGACTGGTGGATAGAAAAGGAGGTAGAAGTTGCCACTCATGTCTTGAACTGCAATTTTATATTTATCGGGAAATTAGCCTCATTGGACTGAGTGACCTGTTCTGTTTATTATTTTAAATTCAGGGTGATGTCTCTTTTACTCCAAATTATTCTGGGTACCTCGCAATATACAAGACAGTATAAAAATGATAAATGGCAGTATAAAAATGATAAAATAGAAACAGCAGATCACAATACCCTAATACCCAGAGTTGCTTTGGATAATGAGATGGATGGTATATAAATACTATAATTAGAACAGGGGTAGGCAACCTTGGCTCTTTTATGACTTGTGGACTTAATAATAATAATAATAATAATAATAATAATAATAATAATAATAATAATAATAATAATAATAATAATAATAATAATAATAATAATAATAATAATAATAATAATAATAATAATAATAAAGTTGGAAGGGATCTTGGAGGTCATCGAGTCCAACCCCCTGCTCAGGCAGGAAACCCTACACCATTTCGTACAAATGGCTATCCAGTCTCTTCTTAAAAATTCCCAGTGTTGGAGCATTTACCGCTTCTGGGGGCAGGTTGTTCCATTGGTTAATTGTTCTAACTGTCAGGAAGTTTCTCCTTAGTTCTAAGTTGCTTCTCTCCTTGATCAGTTTCCATCCGTTGCTTCTTGTCCTGCCTTCAGGTGTCTTGGAGAATAGCTTGACTCCCTCTTCTTTGTGGCAGCCCCTGAGATATTGGAACACTGCTATCATGTCCCCCCTTGTCCTTCTCTTCATTAAACTAGACATACCCAATTCCAGCAATTGTTCCTTACATGTTTTAGCCTTCAGTCCCCTAATCATCTTTGTTGCTCTTCTCTGTACTCTTTCTAGAGTCTCAGCATCTTTTTTTTCAACACTAAAAGCACCTAGGCCTGAGGCAGGCCCAACAAGTGACATGTGGATGCAGTGACACTACAGCAGCAGAGAGGAACTGAATGCCAGAAGTCTCCATTTAGCCTATGAACATCATCTCTCTTCCTGTTAGTGCAAAATGTGTTTTAATAATTGAAATTATTTCTAAATATCATGGAGGCAAATCAAACAGATACAGGTAGCCCTCGACTTACTAGGCTTCATTTAGTGACCGCTGAAAGCTACAACGGCACTGGAAAAAAGTGACATGGCCTTTTTTTCACATTTACGACCTTTGCAGCATCCCCATGATCACGTGATCAAAATTCAAATGCTTGGCAAGTGGTTCATACCTATGACCGTTGCTGTGTCCCAAGGTCAGGTGATGACCTTTTGCGACCTTCTGACAAGCAAAATCAATGGGGAAGCCAGATTCACTTAACAACCAGCTTTCTAAGTTATCAACTGCAGTGATTTACTTAACAACGGTGGCAAGAAAGGCCGTAAAATGGGGCAAAATTCATTGAACAAATGTCTCACTAAGCTACAGAAATGTTGGGCTACAATTGTGGTCGTGAGGAAAATGAGAGCACCAGAATGGTCTCCATTATGCCAAAATAAAATAAAATAAAACCAAGCTTTCCAATTTGATACGATATATATTGCTCACAAAAATAAAGGAAACGCAAACCCCTTCAGTTCCATGGTAAAATGTTCCCTTTATTTTTGTGAGCAGTATATATTCACTACCCAGGTGCTTACAGCTAAGCATGTCATATTTTCAATCAATTAAGGGGGCGCAACGCTCACGATCAGCAGATTTGCACAGACAAAGCTGAACATTCGCTGGTTTTTCCTGTTTGTTTGTGCAGCCCTAATTTTGTTGTTGTTGTAATCAGGGACACCCGAGTTGAAGTTTAAAACTGGGACGACCCCAGTCAGATTGGGATGTACAGTAAGCCTATTTATAGCCTTTTAATACCAGGACAAGTCTCTAGTCCTTCAAGCAAAGTATCCTCCAAAAGTAAAATGAAAACATTCAACATCTCAATTCCAATCCAAGTCGCTGCCTAGCTTGTAACAAAGATGTCGAATGTTTTCAATAAAAGTCCAGGCAAGAACTTAAATACATGTTGTGCTTCAATGGCTAAATCTCAAATTAAAATGCATGCTGGGAAACATTAATAACACAACTTCACTCACTACTGATATATTTATGTTCATCCAATCCAGCTGTTATGTTAAGCCAGATTCCCTGGAGAATATAATGAAGATATTGGAAATCATTCAGTTGCATGGCATGCCCCATTTTAACAGGTTCCAGGTCTCTAAATATTTTAAAGCTACTTCCAAGGCTGGCTGTCAGAGAGGCTGAAAAGAGAAACAGTGACCTCTTCTGGGTTTAGTGAAAACCTCCAGCCATCAATGGCAAGAAGCTGATGTAATATTTGCCTTGAAAAGATAATTCATATTTTGTTCTCCCAGACGAAGAAAAAAAAATCATGTCAAACAAATGTTGCACTGCCTAAGTATGCTGTTTTTGAAAGCAAGCTGTTACACTGAGAAGCAAATTCATCTTGGAATCTAAAACCCTGAAAGCTTCAAAGCACAGAGACCTTCAAAGCCAGATAGGAAGACTAAACAATTAATTTAAAACACTCATCTTCTTCTTTCAAGTGCCGTAGCGATTAACTTGCTGTCCCAGTAACTGGGCCAGCATTACTAGTTTAAACAAACAAAATGTCTTGGCTGTTTAATGGGTACATTTCAATCAGATACAAAAAGCCAAACAATTCAGCATATCGCTTTTCCAAACATTCATATTCGCACCAATTTTCCTCCCATTAGCTGCATGCAGACCTATAAAGAAAAAAACGCTTCAACTCTAGCGTAGTTTCAACCATCCAATTCGCCATGTCTGCGTAATACTTAAAAAAAACACCCAGCAAATATTCTGTTTCTTCTGTTTTCACACATTTTTCAACCACATGCACTTGGCCTATTAAGTAGTGAACTGTTGTTGAAAATGTTTGATCATTCTGTTTAAGTGATTCCTTCAGCCTACCAAGTTGTAAATTATCTGCTGTTCCCTGTGTTATAGAAGGCCTACTTTCCTGGATAATTGTGTATTGGGCTTCAAAATCGTGTTTGTGGATTTACACTGCTTCCTAGACAAATAACAGGGACCCGTCAATAATGAAATCATTGCTGCCATGGTCAATAGAATGATGGATCGAAGATGCTGTAGCATCTTTTTGTATGATTGATGTACAGACAGTCCCTGGGCTAAGAATGAGAACTGTTCCCCAGTCTGTCTTTAATTCAAAATTGTATGTAAGTCTGAACTCATTATGAGTTATTATTATTAAAAATGGCGGATGGCGTTCTCCTTCCTCGAACCAATGAACCAATGAAATAGCACAATGTTTTCATGAACTGCTGGAAACAGGTTATATATTAAAAACACAAGGCTTCAGTGGTTCGTCTGTTTGGGGAAGAAGAACGCCATCTGCCATTTTTAGTAATAGGCAGCCTGTTCATAAGAACAAGTTGCCCGTAACCCAGGAACTGACAGTACAGGAAATATTGTTAATGGAATGTACTAAGTATACGTTTTTCAGTTCTCTGTGGGTGCAAATTATAGGTCATCAATCCTCATCAAGATAGTTCTAGGTGTATACAATGCTGGGTAAAGAATTTCTGACATTTCTACCATTTTAGAAAAGCTGAGCACATATAGGAGCGATATATAGCTATAGCAGTTATTCTATATTGTAGCATCACGTTCAATCTATCTTCCCTCCTCCTGTAATTACTGATAGGATTGTTTTAATCTGATATTTATCAGATGTCATTATAATATTCTCAAATTGTTTTGATCAAAATGCCTATTGTTAAATTAGTCTGTTTTCTAAACTTGAAACTTAACTTTCCCCACATATGTTCTTTACTAAAATGTGCAAAACATTCTTTACACACACATGGAGGAGGGGGAGGGAGAGAAAGAGAAAAAGAGAGGGAGGGGGAGAGATATGGATGCTATTTATCATCAGAACTTTAACAACAAGAAAACTTCTTGCTAAAAAAAATCCTACTCGGCTTACTTTTGTTAGTAATATAGCAATGCATTTCTTGAACACAGCGTGAAAGGCCTTTGTTTAATTAACTAAGTGCTTACTATTTTATCTCAACGTTACACAAAGTCCAGTTTCATAGCAACAGTAAACAGCCTGCTGGTTACAGTAGTTACTGACATATTGACAGATGGCTCTCATGGCAAATAATGAAAAATATTTCTATTCCGCCAAGCGCTTAGATACAAATTCTGAGACATGGATTTTTGTTTCAGCATATTGGTCTACTGGTGTCCTGGAATACTTTTTAATTGAACTGTATTTTGGTTTTTGTGGGTTTTTCTTTTACATTTGTCAACATCGATATTGAGCAACAGAAAAAAAAGAACCAGACATGAATGGCACTGCACAGAGAAAGGTGAAGAGTTTATGCTTTTTGCAGGAAGGAAAGTCTGTTCCTGATTTTTCCAGCTGAGCCACCGCAATATTTGTTGGCATAAACCTCAATGGGCTACAATTACCGTAAATGCTGAACTTCAAAAGGTTCGGTGTATGGTAGTCATCTAAAGACAGAATGTATTCTAGCTTATTCACAAATCCATATGCCACAGAAGTACTGAAAATGAAAAAGAATGAACTTGTGGAAGGCATAAAAAACCCTGATCACCTTCTGGACTGGCTGATAGAAAAAGGTGTCCTTACAGCTGAGAAAAAAATGGTCTTGTCCTACTATAGAACACGAATGGCAAAGAACTCCCGGGTTTTGGATATCTTGGCTTCTCAAGGTGAGCGGGCATGCAGACTCTTTTTTTATCCCTGCTTGAAAGAGGTAGAGCCACGTTTATATAGCAATATAAGGAATTATGTGACTGGTGTGAATGAGAAAATTGGAGATGCCAGAAGACAACTGGTAGGGTATCTCCTTGAAAAAGATAAAGGATGGATTCAAAAGGATAAGGCTTCCCATCCAGGGAAAAAAGATAGCCCTAGATCTATTAAGCCAAAAAAGATGATTTATGATAAACCTAAATCAAAATCCACTTTGGCAGCACGACAATCCCTAGACAATGTTCCTACCGTCTTTGATCTGGTGAGGAAAGGAATTATTTCTGATCTGGAAAAAGCCTTAAACGCGACTAATGTGAATGCAACAAACTCTGCCAATGAGACTCTCTTACACATTGCAGCAGCTCATGGGCACACTGAAATAATTGACTATTTAATCAGCAAAGGTGCCAAACGAGAGGTCAAGGATAACAAAGGAAGAACCCCACTGCACAGAGCTGCTGAGAAAGGTCATGATAAAGCCGTGAACAGGCTGCTCCAAGCTGGTGCCAACATGTACAGTTTGGATCAAGAAGGCAAAACCCCTCTTCACTTGGCCAACCAGAACCAGCACATGCATGTTCTAAAGAACATCTTAAAAGAAGAGGCGAGACGACACAAGAATCAGCACAACTTCCTGCACATGGCTGCTCTCAAGGACGAGAGTGACCTGGTTCAAATCCTTTTAAAAAATGGTGCTTTGGTAGATGCCAGGGATGAGAAAGGCCAGACGGCTTTGAGCTATGCTGTGTCTCAGGGACATGAGAAGACTGTCAAGGTATTGTTGGAAGGTGGAGCCAAAGTTGATTCCAGCATAATTGATGCCACCTTTAACAGCAACAACCAATCTCTCTTCAAAATATTGCTGGAATATGCCAGAGGATTATCATCTGAATTTATGGTATCAGCCCTGTTTAAAGCCATAGGAAAAGATCTGCATGGCATTGTGGCAGCTTTAATTGAAAGAGGGTTAGACATTAATGTCCGCAATGAAGAACAGTACACACCATTGCTTTTGGCGTGTAAAACGGGAAAGATTAAGTCAGCAAAAGTTCTTCTTGAGAAGGGAGCCAGCTTGAAGGACAAGGCCCCTAACTTAAGTAGCCCCTTACACCTAGCAGTTGAAGCTGGGGCCTCTTCTATTGCACAGATGCTTCTCCAGAAAGGAATAGATCCTAACATCACAGCTCAAGGAAATCAAACGCCCCTCCATGTTGCTGCAATATACAATAGAGCAGCATTAGTTGACCTACTAATTGAAGGAGGAGCTAAAATTGATGCGGTCGCCATAGACCTGTTCACTCCATTGCACGTGGCAAGTGATAAAGGTCACACTGATATAGCTCTAAAGCTGTTGCAACATAGAGCCAATGTCAACCTCAAGAATAAGCGATCAAAGACACCTCTTCATCTTGCAGCTGAAGTGGGGAATCCTGCAATGGTGGAGCTGCTTCTGAATTTCAAGGCAGATCCAAATGCAACAGATAAAGAGAAAAAGACTCCACTTCATTTTGCAACTTTGGGAGGCCATTTTTATGCAGTGAAAGCCCTGTTAGCTAAAAAGTCTAGAGTTGCAAGCAAAGACATGGATGGCTGCACACCAATGCATTATGCAGCTATCAACGCGAATGTGGAGATATTAAAAGAACTTTTGATGGTGGGAGATAATAAAAATATCAATGACAAAAATATTTGGAGAAAGACACTTTTGCATCTTGCAGCAGAACATGGACACAGCAGTCTAATAGATTTTTTGTTGAACAATGGCTCAGCTATTAATGCCTTAGACAACAATAAAGATACCCCATTGCACTGTGCTTGCAAAGCTGGTCATTTTGATTCTGTAAAAGCACTGCTCAACTGGTCTGCAGGAGATAAAGCAAATCTACAGGCTACTAATAGCTTGAAGAAGACCCCATTGCAAGTAGCAGAATCCAGTGCCACTGAGCACCAAGCTCAAATTGTTAATCTTTTGAAAAAGAAAATGTTATTGATAAGGTAGATTTGCAAAGAGGGTATTATAGATACACCTTGTACATTTAACTTAAGGGATCCAGTGAAATACTGTATCTAATTAATGCATATAGTTTGCCCCAAGATGTTTAGGCTTATAGATTATACTCACCAAAATACTACATCTTCTCAGTCGATCAATAGTTGGCTTTTCACTGCAGGGATGAAGCATTCCTGATTTATCTTTAACTGGCTCTTTTGAGAAAAAAACAATTAAATATGCCCAGGTGGTAGTGGACAAAGGATTGTAAATTTGATCAAGGGAGCAACCTTAAAAAAACCTTCTGATCTATTTATTTGTACAATCTGACTCACAACTCCAGACACAGTTAAAATTATGTTAAAGATACTACATTTTTCTAGAATAGCAATTGTGTTCTAAGCAAATGACATTAAAAAGTTCTGATTCTATTCTCTATCATGTATATGTACACCATACTATAGATTAAGTTGGCTTCTATAGGGCAGCTAGCGGCAACTTCTTTGTCACAGTAGTAGCAAACCTGCAAAATGTTATGCTGCAGAAATTTAAGACATTTTCTTCCTTCTAGCCTGTGTTCTCCAGCAAGGCTTGATTTTATTCACTTGTTTATAGTTTTGTTCTAGCTCTAGAATTATTACAATCAATTTCATTTCTCTTGATTTATATGCGTTGACCCATTTTATTTCTGTTAATATGTAGTTGTTGTTTTTGAATGGACAATAGCAGCTTCAGGGATCCAATTTTCAGAGAGGTGAAAGTGAGGTCATCGGCTTTAGTATAACTATAAATAAATAAGACTGCTTACACTATAAAGCTTGTAACTACCCTATATCCAGCAATGAAATATAGATATTACATGGCTGTATTCCTATAAAATGTGTTGATGTTAGCACCAAGTATAGCATAAGATAAAGTTTTATTACTCTACATATTAGCACATAAATGGATATGACCCAAAGTAAATCTGGAAGCTAGTTACCACATTATTGTATTAGATCAATATTCTTTTGTTTAGAATGCAGAAACTGTAACAGAAATGCATTTGATAGTTTAACCACAAAGTATTGCCATGCATTTTATATAATGAAAACATTATTATACTGGATGTTTTGAAACTTGTTCTTAATAAAGCCAAATTGCACTGATGGTGCCTCCTACTCTCTCTGTATTGTAATTTATCACACATATGTGTAATACACACTCTTATTGTTAACAAACTCAGGAAGTCTTACATCAGGTTTTCAGGCAAATGAGGAAATATTACTTAATCTCTTTTCTTGAGAACAAGAATGCCTCTTATTTTGCACCCTAACATGGATTGATTTACTTGGAAATAAAACCCTGTACAGGTAGTCCTCAACTTACAACAGTTCATTTAGTGACTGTTCAAAGTTAAAACGGCACTGAAAAGAATGACTTATGATTGTTTTTTACACTTGCAACCATTGTAGCATCCCCAATGTCATGTGATCAAAATTGGGACGCTTGGCAACTGACTCATATTTATGACCGCTGCAGCATCCAGGGGGTCATGTGATCACCTTTTGCTACCTTCTGACCAGCAAAGTCAATGGGGAAGTCAGATTCACCTAACAATCATGTTACTAACTTAACAACTGTAGTGATATACTTAACAACTGTGGGTGTAAAGTGGAACAAAATTCACTTAACAACTGTCTCACTTAGTAACATAAATTTTGGGCTCAATTGTGATCACAAGTTGAGGACTACCTGTATATTCTTCTAAGTAATTGTCAGAAGACTGCTGGTAAAAGCTTCGACTTGGTGTTCTCTGAGCTTGGTTGTTTTCTTGCAGACATTTCATTACCAAACTAGATAACATCATCAGTGTTAGTACGGAGTGAGGTTTGATCTCATTTTATATTCTTGTGACTTCCCCTTCAGTGTAGGTGGGAGTGGTCTTGATGGTTCCTTAATTGCGCTGTTGTTTGACAGTTCCTTCACTGGGGCTGTTTGATTCTTGATTGTTGGTTAATCTTGATGTTAATCTCTGCTCATCAAGTCAGGAATAAACAAACAGGGCAACTGCTTTAGAAAGAAGGTTGTTGTTTATTGAAGAGGAAAGCCAGACAGAAAGATGGCTCTGGAAGAAAAGAGAGTGAGCACATGTAGTAGGGAGTGGGTTTTATATCCTCTTGGGCTGTTGTTTGGAGTTGTTTCCTGTTCCTGTTTGAAGCTTTGTATTTCCTGTGTCATATACTTTGACTTGAGTCTGAGTGTGCCCCTTTGGCATCTGTGGTTAAGCCTATTATGTCCTGTCCTAGAGTTTGGGTGTGGTATGTAGATTTTAGGTGTCTTTATCTTCCTAAACCTCTAGCTGGAGGACTCCAATCTTCCTAAATGGATTATTACATCTGCATTTCTATAGAGCTGGTTTCTGCTTGGGGGAGGGAGACTTGGGGCTATTAAGAAAAACTGGGCATGCTTTTCTGCCTCTTTAAGATCCTTTGAGGAAATATAATATTCTGCCCTTTTAATATTTCCTTCTCTGGGGGGAGGATGACTTCCCACATTACTAACTTAACAACTGCAATGAATCACTTAACAACTGCGGCAAGAAAGGTAGTAAAATGGGACAAAACTCACTTAACAAATGTCTCTTAGCAACATAAATCTGGGGCTCAATTGTGGTCGTACATTGAGGACTACCTGTACTCAGTTTGGAAGATATTCTCAATTGGTGAACCAGAATTGCCTTTTAAAAAAATCGGAAGGACCCTTAGGTGGAAGCAGAGACTTAGGAAATGCATAGCCTTTCGCAGCTCAGATCTGGCAGCCCTATTTTAAAGCAAGGTTGTCTTCTAAAGCGGCATTTTGCTGCTACAGCCTAACGCAGAGGTAGGCAACCTTGGCTCTTTTATGACTCATGGACTTCAACTCCCAGAATTCCTGAGCCAGCTATGCTGGCTCAGGAATTCTGGGAGTTGAAGTCCATGAGTCATAAAAGAGCCAAGGTTGCCTACCCCTGGCCTAACGGAATGCCTTGAAAATATCTACAAACACACGAATAAGTGATTCGTACACCGTTTCTTTCCCTGTCTGTTCTTTCTCTCGCCACACTGGTCTTTCCACAGCACCCTTCCACCCGAGTCACGTTTTCCCCACCCCAAAGCAACTAAGGGCGGAAGCAAGAGCAACGGGGAGCCCGTTGCCTTTTGCGCATGCGCAGATCTTGAGTCTGCCTCCCGGAACGTCATCCACGCCCGAGTTCCAGGGCGGAAGACGCACCAGCCCAGGCGGGACATTTGACTCTCTTCCTGTGTCGTCACTGCGTGATCCGGTGGAGGTGCCAGTATGGAGGCTGTGGAGGAGTTGGATATCGATGTTGAGGGGGACTCGACGGTGGGACCCGCTGCGGAAGCGCAGCCTGGGTAAGAGAGGGCGAGCTTTTGGGCTGCCAACCTGGCAATCGGGAAGATGGTTCCGGTTTCCGAGGAGAGGCCTCGTGCAATGCCGTTCGTCCAGAGCCTTTGGCGTTGCGATGGCTGGTTGAGGTCAGTCGTTCCACTGCCCTGGGGCTAAGACGGTGTTTCTCAGCTTTGGCCATTTTAAATTCTGTGGACTGCAACTCCCAGAATTATACAGCCGCCATGCGAGCCGGGGAATTCTGGGAGTTGAAGTCCACACGTCTTAAAGTAGCCAAAGGTGGAGAAACACTGATCTAGGGCTCATTCTGTCGGTCTCCCAGAATCATACTCGTGCTCGCGGGGTTAGGTAAAGCAGACTTATAAGAGAATTTATCTATTCTGTTTTTTTTAGAAGACTAAAATAATGGGGGAAAGGAAGGAGACGCCATCCCTTGCACTCCCGAGCTATTCTTATATTTATCAAAATAAAGCTTTTCGCCGGTTAATTTTGCAAACAGAGCCTGGGATGGAGTGGTGTATTTGTAAACTCTGGCAGCCTTCAGATGTTTCAGTTAGAGTTCATGATATCTTTTAACTATTTGTAAACCTTGCAACTGTTGTCCAGACAAGAGGCACAACTTGGAGTACTAGCTTTATCTTTATTGTAAGGTTACATTAACAGAACCTTGCAAGTCTGAATGTACCCCTCCCTTCTTTCACTTTTACTCTCCCCAATAGTTAAAATCTCCTTCAGTGTCAAATATTATTCATCACACTAGACTGCGGCTTTTCCTCCTGCTTCCCAAGGTTATTTTCACATACCATTGCGCTATGGGCTGGAGTTTGATGGGCTTCTTAACGTTATAACCGAAAATCTGTGTCTGTGCTTACGGCTAAGGTCTTTCCCAGTAATCTTTCAATGTGACAGAGATAATGCTGGAAGTTGAGTATCTATAGACTTCTTTGGAGGGGGTGAAGGATGAAAATGCTTTACTCTGTACAAATTTTGACCGTTGTTTAGAAGCAGTAGCAAAAGGACTGATAAATTCAGGAATAATTGATGAAATCTCATCTTGTTTCTCTATCTGTTGTTTATCAGCATCTCATGGATCATAGATTACTTTTCATCTCTGTGAAATAATTTACCTTTTCATAGACCTTTTCATAGACTTTCATACCTTTTGTTCCACTTCCTTACTTTGTTGTTTCCCATCAATCATTTGAATTGTTCCTATTCTTTAAAATTATTTCATTATTTTAAATTACTAAATAGTACAGTTAACTTTTCATTTTGATACTCAAGTTTGCATATTTTTATGGACAATCTTTTCCAACCACTGGTTCTTCACATCAGATGGTCCTAAATATGGCATACTGCTGCAAGAATAACTGACTGTTTCACTGTTTATCTCATGAGATGAGGAATTATAGATATTTGCTATAAAATAATGTAATAATTTTTCCAGTACTTGTCAGGCGCAAATAACCAGGAGCATTCGCTGAGTCCAAAGGATAGAAGAGTTTATTATTGCTACCTATAAATAAGAATCTAGTCAACTAGGGTACCTTGGCATTAGATAAGGATCAACAGAATTCAAGAGAGAGCTGGATTTAGGGTTTCTTGTGACAACGTTTAATCCCGCTCTCTAGTTCAGCCTGTTCTTGTCCTACAGTATTATTTGTTAATCCATATGTTCTTGTAAAGAAAAATGGGTAGGATCAAGGGCAGAGCAATACTATATATGACATTTAAAAAGTATTAAAATACCATGCCTGTGATAATCTTTATTCTTTGGCTTTTTGTTCCAGAGGTTACCAATATCCATCATCCAGTTTACTTCAAGATCACTACCTTGATTCCACTTGGAGAACAGATGTGGTTCTTGTAAGTAAACTACAGAATATAATGGAAGAATGAGTTCTCATTCTTTGTATTTTTGGACAAATGTTTTATGATATGTTTCAATTTCTATGTACTTTGTATAAACTACCATAGGCAGAAAGAAAATATTATATGCAGTGTTCATAAAAAATATTTAAGCCGAGAACAAATATGACATAGCTAGTTATGTGCAGTAGGTTTATGTATATGTCTTTTTCTTTTCGAGGCATGCTTATTATGTTCCTTTTCCTGTTCCTTTTTGGGTTTCTAACGAAAGGATGAGATTTTACTAATTTATATTATTTTTTTAAACCACGTTTTACCTCAGGTTTTCTGAGTTTTCCTACAAATATGCCTATTTTTTTCACTTTGCATCTTAGAGGATTCCTCTTTCTCTTCATACCACTCCTGATATGAGAATTAATTTGTATAACTGCTATTTCCTTCTCTTAGCCTTGGAGTCTTGATAGTACAATTAGTGAAGAAAACAAGGCTGCCATTGAGAAGATGCTTCTGGAAGAAGAGTATCCTTTTCTTACTAAAAAGTGAGAAAAAGCTGTAATGCAGATTTGTAATTCAGCAGATAGATATAAGGATTATAACTAGTTTTGTAACAATTTGTTCCTCATACTTATTTCCCAAGATACTTTCTTTTGCCAACAGTCTCCTAATCCTCTGAAAAAAAGAATTATTATTTATGTCCTTGTTGATTAGACCTACAAGGACATAAAACATGAATGCTTCTTTTCATAGATTAATATAACATACCTGTGTGAATAAGCTCAGTTGTCCTATGTGAAGAGGAAGAACTTGGGTTATGTACTGTGATTGTTTTGTCTACCACCAGTTTTTGTGATTCCTGGGTAGATTTTTGCTTTTTCCAAGTCCTGAAACTTATTTAAAAAAAGTATAAGAGGGAACCGCTAAATATTTGAAGGTTTGATAATGAAACATCTGCAAGAGAACAACCAAGCTCAGAGAGCATCAAATACCTCTCATTTCAATCCCAAGATTCAAATATTTTTCTTTATTATTTCCTCTGCAGGAAAGAAAAAGTAAAATTATTCTAATTTCACTGAACGTGAATGGTGGTACAGAGTAATTTTATGTGTCTATGTTTTCTTGGGTTTCAGTTATAAGCACATTAAGCTTTCATTTGTCTGATTAAATACATGTGGGATTATTCTTCTTCATTAACCAAGTGTTGTGCAAGCATTATGTGGTGTTATTGCAATACTTCATGTGTTACAACTTATGCAAATTCATTGGGTTTCAATGACACTGCTTTTAATAAAAAACTGCCCAAACATTCCTGTGAAAAAAATTCTCTCATGATAGAGTACTTTCTGAACTCCTTAATATATTTTAGATATTATTTGTCTAGCAAGTCGCTTCCAGAAAAAAATTGGCACGAGCTGAAAGAAATTGATAAAAAATGTACAAAAAGGTAAAATTTGTTCTGTAAAACTGGGGGGGGGGGCATCAATGTTTTTTAATGTTCTTTTTGATCACACTATTTTTTTTAAAGCAAGAATTTAATATTTTAAAACATACTTCCATTCTACAATGTATAAAAATTAAAACTGAAAATAATAGCTGGGTATAATCAGAATACTGGAAAACATTTTTAAAATCTGCACATTATAAAAATAATTTTAGAAATATCTATTAAATATATAGTGTTAAGTAACATTTATTTTTCTTGTTTTTACTTCATAGTCCACACAAGAAAGAAACAAAAATCATGTATGTACTTCTGATGCTAAATCTAAGTTTAAGATTGCTGTTTTATGCATGTAGAATTTGTTGTGTTATTTATAAACACTCTAAAATAATTGAATTTCTTGCATTCATATTGGATTGGATCCAAGATTACATATTGCTGATGAGACCCTTCTATTAGGGCAAAAGATTTTTAATATCATCCACACACTAACAACTCCCAAAACAGAATGGTGGAGTGATAGGAAATCCTATATGCAAGATATTGCAAGTCTCAGAGTCTGAACCCAAACCCTTGTTTAAAAAATGTGACTTTTTAGATATGTGACATACTCTTAAGTATTTTTTGTAAAGGCAGTTGATCATACCGGTTTTCTTTTATGTCTTGTTATTTAAGTGCATGTGTATGAAATTAAGTATTTTGCTTTCTGATAGGCTTCGTTCACCTATCACAAAATCAGCAACTAGTTCACTGAAGTGGACAACAGAAGAAAAGGAAAAGTTTGAAGAAGGACTGGTAAATATTACAAACACTAACATTTAACATAAACGGTTTTAAATACCACCATGTCACATAATTGTTTAAAAAGGAACAAGAAAGTACAAGTGCTCCTTGACTTATGACCACAACTGAGCCTCAAAATCCTTTGCTAAGCAAAACAGTTAAGTGAGGTTTGCCTCATTTTATGATCTTTCTTGCCACAGTTGTTAAATGAGTCACTGCAGTTGTTAGTAGCATGGTTCTTAAGTGAACCTGGCTTTCCCATTGAATTTGCTTGTTAGAAGGTCGCAAAAGGGGATCACATGACCCTGTGACACTGCAGCCGTCATAAATACTACCAGTTGCCAAGCATCCTAATTTTGATCACATGACCATGGGGATGCTGCAACGTAAGTGTGAAAAAGTCACTTTTTCAATGCTGTTGTAACTTTGAATAGTCACTTAAGGAATGGTTGTAAGTCAAGGACTATCTGTAATTCTACTTGGACCATTTACTGCAATTTTGGTGGTAATCAGCCATCCTTCAGTCTTAACATTAAAACATTCTGTGTTGATTGAGATAACCTTGGCAAGACAGCAGGGATTCTAAGATGCGTTATCAGGGAAGAGGAATTCCTTGTACTGATTTTCACACTATTACAAAAAATCCCCAATCATTTATAGTAAATTTGAGAGGGAAGATGGAAAACTCTTTATCTTCCAAGAGTAAGATATAATCTGGGTTTAGCTTCCTAATAAGGTCTTACGCATTTGGGGTTGAAAACTATTCTAAGACTCTTAGTCTGTTCTGTTAGCAAAGTTACCATGGTAAAAAGCTGACAAGGAAGTACTGTAGTTTGCTTTGGATCTCAATGATACTTTAGAGCAGGGGTCCCCAACCCCCAGCCCGTTGACCGGTACCGGGCCACAGCATGCGAGCAACCGATCTGCACAAACAAGCAAAGCCCCATCAGCGGGATGCAGGCAGCACACAAAACCATGCACACTCCAGTCCGTGGAAAAACCTCTCTCCACGCAACTGGTCCCTGGTGCCCAAAAGGTTGGGGACCTCTGCTTTAGAGTGTGAACTTAATACCCGTTGGCAATACAAGTAGTCCTCATTTAGCAACCACAGTTGGAATTAACAACTTGTTATTAAGTAAAACCGCAACTGTGCTTATGATCTCACTTCAACTTTCCTTTGCTGTTTAGACCTGCAAAGGTCTGAATGTGAGGACTGGTCACAAAGTTTTTCATCACTGTTGTAACTGCAAATGGTCACTGAATGGGTTAGCCGCTAAAGGAGGACTATCCGTAACTGTCAGCCATGAGAGGTAGTCCAATCAAGAAGGACAATCAGCATTACTTGCTCTATTTTTATTGTAAGGTGTCCTTAACAAAATTTTGCAAATCTGAAATTACCCCTCACTTCCCTCAGTTACACTCTCCTGAGAACCAGGGAGGGTTCCTTCTGAGGTGTTTTTACAACCCCTTCCTCCTTCAAATTCACATTTTGTTTATCAAACTGTTTTCTAGGCTGAAGCTCTTCTTCCTGTCTCCCAAGGTTATTTCCACATACCATTACAGTCCCTTATAGTAGCCATGTTTAGATAAACTGTTATCTTTTCTGTATTCCCACCTCTGAATTTATATTTATTTTTTTTGTTAGGCTAAATTTGGCAGAAGATGGACAAAAATTGCTATGATGATTGAAAGTCGCAACGTTCTTCAAGTAAAGAGCTATGCTAGACAATATTTTAAAAACAAGGTAAATTAGAAATGAGTTTTACTTGACAGGATGACAAATAGAAAAAGATTAGCTATAAGAAATAAATTGATCAAATCTATCCAGTGTCCAGCTTTTAATTAATATTAATTGAGCCACTGAGTGAAATATAACATCACTCAGGTGGACTACCACTCATGCAGTTTCAAATTCTTCTAAATGCCCAAATTCTCTGTTGAAATTTTGAGAGCACCTGGTTGAGTTTGTATATCTGCACCTCCTTTTTTCGCATTTTGCTTATAGGAGCAATTCTACAACGCATTGCTACCTTGAGATGAAAATACTGACTATTACTCCTAACTGGAATTGTTTTTAACTGGAAAATGGGACAGCATTGAGAAGTAGCTTGTTTATTTGTCTTAACTGGTGTTCTTTTTTGATCCAATTTTTTTTATTTAGTTGTGCCTTGCTTAACTCTTCTTAATGTAACCAGGCAAAAAGTGATGGCTTGGAAAAAGTGAAACAGCAGCAACAGCACGTTGGTGCTCCTCTTCCACAAAGCAACGAGGATGATGGAAGGAAGGAGGTGACATGGGCACCAGAGCACTTAAGAGGTCGAGCAGACCCTAATTTAAATGCAGTGAAAATTGAAAAATTATCAGATGACGAGGAAGTAGACATTACAGATGAAATGGATGAACTTTTATCCTGTGAGCATCTGCAAGAATCTGGAAAGCCTGAGATATTAGATATTCCAAAAAGCCCATCTGAGCAAAGCAATTGGACAGAACCTGTTTTGGATTCTGCTTACCACATGTCTGCTGTTGTCTTAACCAGGGACGTTACAAAGCCAGAGCAAAACACAGATGAAACTGCAGTCTCCTGCTCTGAGAATAAAGAGCATCAGACTATAAAAATGGAGAATCAGAAGTGTGACGGAACAGGGACTTCTGAAAGTCCCGACTGGTTTCCTAGTCCAGAGCTTTGTGAAGAACAAAAGAACACAACTGACAGCAGCATTCATTTCCTTCCTTCTGAGCACCTTGGGGATGAAAATCGGATGGATGCAGAGGAGCTTAAGTCACCAGATCAAGAAATAGCAATAGATAGAGGCATTATATTAGAAGAAGAAAAGCAAGCAATTCCAGAATTTTTTGTTGGACGTCAAGCCAAAACACCTGAGCGCTATTTGAAAATTAGAAATTATATTCTGGACCAATGGTAAGCATTATTGATGAACTGAAAGCTCACTTCAGGTTCATCTGACTCCTTTGGACAATCAATTTGCTGTTTTTAAGGGGATCTGGTCAATGCATACGTAGCGCTGGTGAAAAGAATCATCAGTGATAGGGTATGCAACAAACATGCTTCATGTAATTAACAGTTTGTGTATTTTTTATACACTTGCACTGTTACGTAGTGTCCATTTACAATACATGACTTGGTAGCCACCTGTGCCCCCTTTTTATGCACCCTAATAACTTCTAATTATTTACAAAACTGTAGAGCAGTCAGAACTACAACTGAGATATTACTGGCAGACTTAAGGCCAATCATTATCTTGCTGCCCAATCTATCTCATATGGCTGTTATAGAAATACTATTATTATATTTTTACCCTGTCTTTTTATATATAACTCAAGGCAGCAAACAAATTCTACCTCCTATTTTGCCCACATCATTAACCCTATAAAGTAGGGTTGGGCTGAGAGAGAATGTCCATCCATCCCAAGGTCACCAGCTGGCTTTCATTGCTTTTTATCGCTTCAATAGAAATTCTCTAAAAGAATGGCAACTATCCCATAATTTTCATGACTGCCACCCCTGAAATTATGAGATACATTTAGGTATGTCAAATCTATATTTTTAATTGTGATTCCACTTGGTTTTAGGGAAAGAATCAAACCAAAATACCTGAACAAGACATCGGTACGTCCAGGGCTGAAAAATTGTGGTGATGTCAACTGCATTGGACGAATACATACATACCTGGAATTAATAGGAGCAATTAACTTTGGCTGTGGTAAAAGGAACACTGTTTTATTAGGTTTACATTCTGGGTCCTTTGTTTTTTAGAGGAGTCTCCACAGCAGCTCACGGCTACCAAAGACATAGAGAATTCTACTGAACCTTTTCTTTTAGGAAGCACTAATAGACTTGAGGTGGAAGGAGAATAAAGATTAGAAACAGCATTTTAAAAATACACTTATTAGAGTTGGAAGTCAGATGTCAATCTTAGAGAATCAAGAACTCGTGAACTTTCTCTTTTTTCGTTACCTCACATTTGTATTTTTCTGCTACATTGTGCCCTTTGTGGTAAAACAACAGCAAGGCTTTTTGTATCAAAAAGTATCCTGTTTAAATTAAGGCAGTAGCTTTTGTGGGCTGAAGGCCACTTAAAAACGAAGTGAAGTTTCATTAGGAGTTTTGAGTATATGCATGATTAATTTGGATTCTATATAAGAAGGTTTGTTAGTTGATAACAAATATTCTATGAATAGTGTGCCAGAAAATGAAATAAAACAACTTTATCCCTATGTAAGACATTGGAAACAAATTAGTATCTTTTGATAGATTAGTTTTCTTGTTTCTCTTCACTGAAATTTCTTTGTGGTCAGTGGCAACAAAGGCACTCAAGATCTTTCCTCTTAAGTCAGGGGTGTCAAACTCGCAACATCATGTGACGTGTTGTGATGTATCACGACTTTTTCTCCATTGCCGGCAATGGGGTGGGTGCAGTTTCAGCATGATGCATCCGGCCTGCAGGCCGGTAGTTTGACACCCCTGTCTTAAGTGCTTTTTTTTCAAATACTCCCACTTCAGATGCCAGAAATAGGTCTGTTTGTCTTACAAATGAGTGAATTGTTCAATGATTGTTCAATGCAATATATGGAAGAGGAAATATATGAATCCTAAACGTATTGGGTTTTATTATGACATCTTGTAATAATGTCACCAGAAGGAAAATAAGAGTAGAGTCTTGGTCATTGCAAAACTTGGTTCCCATATCTATAACATAGTAGTTCCACCTGTTTCAGGCTGTTGTGGGGTAATGACTAGTCTGTTATTGCTGTGATATCTGTAAACAAGTACCAGATGATCATCCAGAATTTGGGATAATGGACACTAGATTATGATTTTTTTCAGTATATATATCGGTAATGGTGTTGTTTTCTGTTCTTAGTCTGTTCTTTAGTAGAAGATAGTATGCCATTCTAGCTCTTTTGAATTGTTTTTTTCCCCTCACGTAATTGGCATTAGGTACTTAATCTGTAGAGTGCTTGATTTAATTCCGTAAGCTATGCAAAAGGATCTACTTGAAAGTATATATTTTTAATGTGTCTGGCTAGAAAATGCAGTCTGAATGAACCATTTGCTGTTTTCTTTACACTTAAAAACACAATTGGTTGCTGTTTCTTTCACCTTTCAATTAGGTTTGGGGATTTAGTTGGATCTGGTGCCTGTGCTCTATAGTAGGTTAGAGACAGATCCGAAAATTTATTTTACTATTTTGCTTAATGTTGTGTATACCTAGCTACATTGTAATATCTCTACATCCTGGCTCCCCTTTTGTATGCTCCTATGTAGGTAGCATCGTTTATGTAACTTTTAACAGTTACATATGTAACTGTTTATGTAACTTTTAATAGTTTTTACTCATTCTTTACAAGACTCTGTTGATTCTGAAGAGCATATACAGTAAATTGATTGTTTATTTCTTTATTTTGGAAGTGATGCTCTGTTTAGTCACATAAACCTCGTGATTGGAAGGTTTAACTTGAAGGATAGAATTAAAATAAGTGGAAAGTTACTATTGTCGTCAGATGTTTGGTTTTTTGACCCTGGTGTTCAGTTGTTTTTTGAGCATCTGTCTAAAGTGGAGACTGAAGGGCAACATCTCTTCACCTTTGCAGAGCAAGCCGTGTATAATAGACCACAGACCGTTGACAAAATACGTCCCAGGGAAGGCAAGGATGCCGTTGATGCGTATCAGCTCGTGCAACGCCTGCAATCCATGGTGAGATGGAAAACAGGGTCATCGTGTCTTCATGATCCTTGGGGTTATTTTTTTCTCAGTCTCTTATACTATGTTCATTTGAGAATAATACTTGTAGGAACGCAAACTTGAGTGCATTTTTTTCACACGCCGCTGAGATTTCTTCGACTTCATAAATTATAGATTGGAGTTCTGTACACGGTGCTATTTTTGCAGAGATTTGGTTAAATTATATATTGCTCTCGACTAGATTTATTGGGCAGGTATATAAAAAAGCGGTTATTCATTTTCAAGTCAAACGTCTTTAAATTTGGAGGCGGGCCAAAAAGGAAATGACTGTCGTTCTCAAAAAACTGAAGCCACCAGTTAATGCCCTGGCCCGGGTAGTCCTCGCTTAATGATGGGAATTGGAACCAGAATTTCCGCTGTTAAGCGATGCAGTTTGTTAGGAGCAAAAAGTGGGGTGTGAGTTATATAAATACAAGTTAAAACAAATTAGAGAAAGCTTGCCGAGCATGATTTCAGGATTTTTTCTCCCCTCAGCCTTTAAAAGCAGCTCAATTCGTAGTCACGTGACTGTGGGGGGGGGAAGGAGGGCTTAGAGTGAAACAGTTAGCAACATTCTGATTTGTTGCCCAATTGCTTTCCTGGAGTGGTTTTCTCTGCAGTCTCCTGCTAAATCCAGCCCATTTTCAAAGCTGTTCTTTCTTTTCTTGGCTTCTCTTTTCACATCATAGCATTTGGTACAAATCTTAAGAATTGACTAGCTCAGTGGTTCTCAACCTTTTTAATGCTGCGACCCCAACCGGTCGTAAGTCGAGGACTAAACCGGTCGTAAGTCGAGGACTAAACCGGTCGTAAGTCGAGGACTACCCAACCGGTCGTAAGTCGAGGACTTTCCCTGCCCGGGAGCGCCACGCATGCGTGGTTCCGCCCCCTGCGCCGGCCGAGGCGTAGCTGGCAAGCGGCAGAGATGGAGCAGGCCGACCACCAGCTGGCCCAGCCCAAGGGAGGTAAGGCACCCACCGGAAAAGGAGAAAAAAATGGCGGACAAAAAAAATGGCGGACATCCTTGCTTGGCGACCCCCATGAAATGGTCGATCGACCCCAAATGGGGTCCCGACCCACAGGTTGAGAACCACTGGACTAGCTTGACTAAATAGGCAGACACTCGAGCCTATTTACATATTCCACCCCCCCCCCCAAAAGCTTATTCAATAGCAAGCGAGGGAAAACGGAAGCTCAGCATGGCTTCTGGTATTCTTTCCAGCCCCTTCCTCTGGAGTTGCTGTAGGAGTTGTCTGTGTTTTCTTCTGCATTGCATCGTTGCATGCAGAATTAAGAAGCACAGGGAGGCTGGACAGAGTAACAGATGGGTCAGATTGGGTCAGCTGAAGTTCATGTGGCCTCTATATTCACCAGCTGGTAAGTAAGGAGAGTGGCAATCCGGGTCACTGTGCATTACAATATTTTTTGTGACAGTCTTTCATAAATTATGAAAGAGAGCCTGCTGCCCTGGTGCACTTGAATGAACGTGTGCGTGCATTTCTGTTTGGTACAGCGCACGAGGAGGCGACGTGTGAGAGACCCATGGGGAAACTGGTGCGACGCCAGAGATTTGGAAGGACAGACGTTTGAGGTAATAACATTTTAGACTCCTGAACTTGCTTGAGTATAGCTAGGATACCTTTTCCTGGAACACACTTGGCCCCGTTGTAGCCATGCCTCCAGGTGGGTCTTTCAATGTCCGGAGGTTGATGGAAAGGATGTTGGATACCCCTCTTGATTTTTGAAATATCACTCCAACTTTGGGGGTTGGATCCGTGGTGGGATTCAGATATGTGAACAACCGGTTCTCTGTGTGGATACCTCTTCCGGAGGTCCATTCTAGACCTGGGCAACAAAAAATTAGCTACCGCTTCTGCCAAAGTGGTGCGAACTGGCTGAATCCCACCACTGGGTTGGATGAAGGTCGTTTAGAATAGGGGTCTGCAACCTTGACAACTTTAAGACTTGTGGACTTCAGCTCCCAGAATTCCTCAGCCAGCATAGCTGGCTGAGGAATTCTAGAAGCTGAAATCCACAAGTCTTAAAGTTGTCACGGTTGCAGACCCCAGGTTTAGAATAATGCTTAGGGGGGCACAGACTTGTAGCCCCTTAAAAGTGAAGAATTCAGGAAAGGAATATTTTTCATTTAACCATTAAAATATTGAACACAGCATTATGTATTAAAATCAGGTATGGGATTTTTGTGTTTTGAGATCATATTCCTCATAAGAAATTAAGAGTTGTGGCCATCTTATCATAGGTAATTTGTAAGCTTCCTTTGAGCCCCCTATCATTACTGAGCTAGTTGAATGCTTTTGTCTTGTTGATTATGACTATCCAGTTTTCTTAGCCAAGGTTTAGCTAGCATATAGAGAAACAGATCAAAGTGCAATCAAGACCCAGTTTGGTATTGTGGGTTGGGTGCTGGACTACAGATCAGATGTTTTTGAGTTCTAGTCCTCCCTTAGGCATGAAAGCCAGCTAGATGCTTTTGGACCGGTCCCTCTCTTTTAGCCCAACCCACCTCACAGGTTTGTTGTTGTGGGGAAAATAGGAAATGGGAACCTTCATTATGTATGTCATCTTGAGTTGATCATAAATAAGGGCACGCTAAAACTAAAGTAGACATACTTAGCATAATGGTACATTTTAATATTTAAAAATGTCCTTACTCAATCTACCAATGGGAAAGTGCAGAATGTTCATCCTTTTCACTGAAAGAAATTGTTTTGACTTCTCTAGAGGAGATTTGTGCATTCCTGACACTTAAGTGCATTTGACATAATGTTAGTTTAATTGTGGTAGCAGCTGTTAGCATTGGCTAGTGGGACAACTATATTAAGCATCCTCCAATTCCCTGATTTCTTTGAGCCTAAGTATATTTAACGCTCGGTATTAGGGGGTTTACTTAATGCATATGTTTTGTTTTTAGCATTTCTCTGCTGAGGAGCTAGCAAAGAGGAGAGAAGATCAGAAATATAAACTATCAAAAGCATTTAAAGGACAAAGGCACACCAAAAGGTTTTTTTTTCTTAATCTTGTAAAATCTCTTTGGAAAAAATTGACCGGTGAGATTTTAGATTTGAAAGTTTCCTGTCAGAAGAATTTAAGATTAGTATTAATTGAGTGAAATTCATACTATAAAGTCTGCACTGCAGTAAAAAAAAGATCGAAATATACCCATGGAATTTTTTTTCTTGTACATAAAAGTGCTTATTTAAACTAATCACGAACACTTACGATATTGGAATTAAAACTAAAAATATGAAGAAATTGTGCAGCGTTTAAATGTTTGCTTTCCATTAGTTTTGTAATTTCAGATATTTCTTTTTTTATTCTATAGTTCATTTGATCCCTTTCAGCTGATCCCTTGTTGTTCCTACACAGAAGAAAAACCAGTAAGTATGATTTAGGAGAGATGAACAAATTTTAGTCTACTTAAGCAAACTTTTCTTATAATTTTTATCTTTTCAGGAGCCATTCAAAGTGACAGTAGCTGCAGAAGCACTTCTGATTATGGATTTGGTAAGACCTGTTCTATGGAAATAAATAAAATAGCTTCAAATTCATTAAAAGAAAGATTTAAGTCATGATTAAATAAAAGTGCAATCTTTTTGGTGCATTATAAATGCATATTAATTAACTAATGATTGATGTTACTGAAACTGATTCTGCTATCACGGTTAAATGCATACATTTTAGTACAAGTTTAACTCTTAATATAGATTTATAGTGGAAATAGCCCATTTTTGTTTTTATTGGCAGTTATATTAAAAAATAATGATGTTTTGATGTCTCTGAGAGAGACTGTCTTAATTATTCCTGCAAATGTTGTCTCAAATATATGTTCTTTATATGACATATTACATCCCTTAAGTTGTATTCAGTATAATTGTAAACTTCATTTTCTAACATATTTTCCTGCCTGTTTATCAATTGGGGACAATAAGTAAAACTCCATCTCAGTATACCTTTTCCTTTCTGAGGAGCTTAGTCAAGACAGTAACTTTCTCATCTACTAATTTTCCCATCTGTAACAATTCAAGAGATAGTACTTGTTTCATAGAGTTTTATCACATAGGCTTATATTGTCTCTAAGCACAACACCTATGTACATAGTTGGGATAAAGTGTCCCAATCTTCATAATTCTACCTGAATTTTTCCTCTCTATATATATTGGGGAGAGAATAAAAGATTGCCAACATTTTACGAATGATTTTTCCCCCCTCCTCTATATTTTTAGCATGCTCATGTTTCAATGGCAGAAGTAATTGGTTTGCTAGGTGGAAGATATTCTGAAACTGATGGAATAGTTGAAGTAAGTACCATATTTATTTTTAATTTTAAAAGGGCTCTTACCAATTTGTTACGAATTATAGACATCACGCTAAGTCATTATAGGGGTGCTTTCCGATGTGTCCTCTAGGGAAATAAAGAAACCGGGAAACAGTTCTGTTATTACGTCAGGGAATAATTTGAAATACAAAATTTTTGAGTACAAGACATGAGTTACAGTGGACTAAATTGAAGCAGAGCATATTAAAATATCCATGTAGGAGCATCTGTTTAAGAGCTTGATCACTGTACATTTGGAATTCAGGCATCCATTTTAAAATAGAATATGTTCTTCAGAATCTAAAAAAAAGCATTCGACTGTAGGGTCCCCATTAAATCCTCTATATTTGCTAACTTGCAGGTCTGTGTAGCAGAACCCTGCAATAGCCTTAGTACAGGATTGCAGTGTGAAATGGATCCAGTATCTCAAACTCAAGCATCAGAGACACTCGCTGCTAGAGGTTACAGTATCATTGGATGGTACCATTCCCATCCTGCTTTTGACCCTAATCCTTCCATACGGGACATTGATACCCAGGCAAAATACCAGGTAACATCTCCTTGCTGAACAAAAAAATAAATATAACTCATAACTGTTGAAAGGTTAATCCTGTTTATTCATTAGCCACATACAACTTTGAATACTAAAAAAACCACCACATGCCACTGTTATTGGATACATTTGCATTCTGATTGATTATACGCAGAGACAGAAAGGTATATTGTATTTTGTTTATTGCATTTTTATTTTTCTCCAGAGCTATTTTTCCAGAGGTGGCTCAATGTTTGTTGGAATGATTATAAGTCCTTACAATCGAAATAATCCTCTTCCCTATTCTCAGATCACTTGTCTTGTAATTAGTGATGAGACTAGCTCAGATGGATCCTACCGTAAGTGCTTTTTAAAATAATCCTCTCTGTTATGGGTTCTATTTCAATGTGTTTTAAAAGCAGGCTTTGGAGAGATAAGAGAAAGAGTCATTAGAATTAAGCTATGCTTAATTAGAAATCTTGGGGGTGGGGAAGAAAAATGTACACTAGTTTTTACAAACTAATATTAATGAATGAATTTGAATCTAAGCACTAAGGTGCTGGAGTCATAGGAATCTGTGACCTGTGTGCATTTACAGCAAAGCAGGCTTTGGGGGTTGGGAGTAAGTAAGGCTTCCCCTGCCCTGAATACCACCCATATTGTGGAGCAGCTCTCCAAATTCTCAGAAATGGCCATGCTGGCTCAGGAATACTGAAATCTTGCACATTTTGGTCTGCTATACATCTTATGGGAAAACGCTGAATTCTGATAAATGTGGGAGAGAATGGAATAAATTATGGGCTTGTATAAGCTTCCAGCTTCTGTCTTTTTTTTCACTTCTGTCTAGGTTCTCAAAGGAGGTTAATGCAGACATGACTAGAGAGATCAGATAGTACAGGGGATTCATACATACATAGTGAAAGGGGAAGCAGCTATCAATTTTAAGAGTATTTAACTAAAATCTGGATCATGTGACAGTGATACTAGACTCAGTTGTTTAGCCTTGGGATGAGCAGTGCAGTGCTTAAAGGCACATCAGTGGTGATAACATTCCTAGGAGACATCTATACATCCCAAACTTAAATTATATAATTTAAAATATATTTAAAAATTATCCCAAACTAACAGAATTGAACATTTCCCCATAATATTTATGGGAGGCAAAAATGGGGAAGATTATATTATATTGTTTGATTTGGGTCTTTTTTAAAAAAAAAAAAAAGTGTACTTAACGAAGGGGGAGCATCTGCATTATTTCCTGACACCTGAATAGCTTAGTTGTTTTGTTTCTTCTTTGTACTAGAATATTAGAACTCAGATTCAGTCTGAAGTTCAGCCTGTCAGGTAGTTGCTAGCATCTGCTTGACTACATTCAGTAACTAGTATAGTATATAAATTATGTTTTTGTCTTTAATGGTCTAGAGATAAATGAACATATGGTTGTCTAAGTGTCTGAAATGCCCATGTACAGGAAAATTGTAGAAAGCAGATTTGGGGGTTTGAGTAATTTAGTTAAATCCAGTTCTTAAAACTATTATCAGCAGAGCAGTCTGGTTAAATTGGAAAAGCTAAGCAAGAGAGCACTTGCCTGTGGATTTGCAAAATCTGTATCTAGCCTTTAATCTCTTGATATTATCAATAATCCTTTGTAAATTGATATCCAAAGCATGAAGACAATTGAAGCTTGTATAAGTTGGAGGGGAGGAAAAGAAATTAATATCAATTTCAATAATTAAAAGGTTTGAGTATCCAAGATGTCGAATGTTTCCATTTATAATCAAATGGCTTTATAGTTTGTATAATACATCTCATTTTTGAAATTAACAAGGCATGCATTTTCTGCTCAATTATACTATGGACAAGCAATTAAATGAGCAATTCGACACAGATTTGAACCTGATTTTAGAACTTAAGCTAATTTGGTCTGTAATTAAGATAATTAGATCAAGGTCTTGATGTTATAAACCAGTGTTGTTGATTTTTGTCAGTACAAATAAAGGGAGGTGAACAATACATTTTAAATCAAAGAGAGGAGCATTTTTTTGAATATGATTCTGTATAATGTGATATATTTTTTAATGGCTTCCAGGCCTGCCATACAAGTTTGAAGTGCAACAAATGTTGGAAGAACCTCAGTGGGAGCTAGTATTAGAAAAAACACAGTGGATAATTGAAAAATACAGACTCTCTCATAGGTGTGTAGCCTGCTTGATTTTTGGAATCTTTCAAGTTAGTCCAAATTAGTATGTATTTCAAGTAAAAAGCACTTTCATGTATCCTCTGACATTGTCTTGCCATGTTTCATTCAATAGTTGTGTGCCCATGGATAAAATCTTCCATAGAGATTCAGACCTAACGTGTTTGCAGAAGGTAATCATTATAAAATTCTTTGTTTCTCCCCTGAAATTTCAGGCAGCATAATTGTGCCTAATTACGATAGAAATCTTCAGTTGGATTCTGATTTCAGTAGATCTATTCTAAGTATGACAATTTGTGGCATTGGTTTTTCATCATCTGTGCTAAGTGTATCTAAATCTGGATCCAACCTGTTAAATATGAGAGAAATTGTGCTAAAAATCTGTGAATTAGTGATTACATATTTGCATATATTTACCATTTCTTTGCTGAGGCTCCCAAGCAATTGACTCTTATAAAATACTGAAATAAATGAAAGTTTGACAAAATAGAATTCTCTTTGGTAGATTAGACTTGTCTTCAGAAACCTGTGGCCTAACTGTCTTGATTTTCATCAAGATATACAAACCTTAAATAGCTTCAAATGGCCAGAATTCTACCCCAACACTGCAGAAATAATCCTTGCAGAAATGAATGCCCCCACACTGAGTCCTCTCACTTTTATCTTTTTCCGTCAGTTGTAGTCTACATGATTTTGTTTACAATGATCTGTTGATCATTATATGAATTTTACATACTTCTAGTTAAGGGTCTTCAGGCTGAGGGAGATCCTGTTTTTCCCCCCCAGATATTTCACTTAACATTCCAGGAAGCTTCCTCTGTGCAACAGTTGAAAAGTGAGGACCAGATAGTAGATTACATCTACTCCATAAATCTGTTGATGGTTCCTTTATTTGAATCGATGGAACTAAATACACTCTACCATTCATTCAAGTGGCTGATTCACGCCATACAATAGATTGGCAAGGTGGATCAATCAAAATAGGCTTGGCATCATTTCCAAACATCAGTCAAACAGTATTTCCCAAGAAGCTTCCAGTCACCAACCCTCCCCCCACCCAAATTCAAATGCCACATAGATTATAAAATGCTGCATAGTGAATTTGGACTATTGGTATCTCAAGTAATTCTTATGTAAACTTTGATGGATAAATGATGTAATAAGAAGCATCATTGCTGCAACTCTCATTTTAACAAGCCTTACAAAAATTGCCTCTGTTCAGTGAAAAAAAAAAGGGCAGAGCACCACGAAACACGTTTCTTGGATTGACGAGAGGTGTTTGCAGAGCTATTGGCATTTGATACGGCTTTCTATATATAGAATATTTGCACTGGGTAATGTTTGACATATTTCAGATATAATCACATATAATACCTCTAGCAGAATTTGAAGTACAACTACATTAACAAACTGGCTATTCGTCATGAAGAATGTTCACTGCAGAAAAGCAATTTATTGAATCTGTGATAGTTATTTGTGTAGTTATTTGTACTGTAGTATATCTGTGATATACATTTGTATATTTGGGCATAAGGTCTTAATAGGTTTTGGTTATCATAATAAATGTATAGTTGTTCTCCCCCTTACCCCCATCTCCTAAATGTTATTACAGCAACTCTGACATTATTTTTCTCTTTATTCTTCCATCTTAAAACTAGCTTTTGGAGTGCATGAGGAAGACTTTGGACAGTGTAGCCAATAGCTTCATTGCTGAAGAATTCCTGACACAGTTAGAAAACCTGTTCCTTTCAGCCTACCAAAATGAGGAATGGACCGATACTGCTGAGGAAAATAGCATGTGTCCAAATGACCTGCCAACATGATAATACTGGAAAGAAAAATTGACCACTTTATAATGAAGTGGCCATCGTTGAATGTAACTGAATCCAGTGCGGCTGAAGAAAATTACTGTTAATGAAAGACAGTATGAAGCAATCATGGTGAACTATCTGACCTCTGGCATAACTTCTAATCTTCTAAAATTACAGTTATACAGCAGGAAAATGAACCATTTACCAGCCCACCACTTAGGCAGAAGCTGTCCATCACTCTAAAAAATTGAAGCGATAATGTTTTACTTGGACCAAGCGCTATTAGCTCGATATTGAAATAATTATATTGCCGTTCTGTTTAGGAAACACCACCACATTATGTTTCATGTGTACTCCCTAGTTACTGTCACATGCACTTCTATTTTATAAAATAAGCTATACCACATTTTATAAAATAAGCTATACCAGAGGTCCCCAACCTTTTGGGCACCAGGGACCGGTTACGTGGAGAGAGGTTTTTCCATGGACCGGAGGGGGCGTGGTTTTGTGTACTGCCTGCATCCCACGGATGGGGCTTTGCTTGTTTGTGTGGACTGGTTGCTGGCATGCTGCGGCCTGGTACCAGTCCACGGACCAGGGGTTGGGGACCCCTGAGCTATACCATATCCTTCTAAAAAGGCAGCAATCAATTTAAAAACATATCAGAATTATGGATAATCTCAATCTTTCATTTGTTGGTTGTTGATCCATGCCAACAGTATTTGAAGGGAAAATTAAGATTGGGTTTACCTTTGTACCACATTGTGTTGAACTGAATTGAATTGAACAGAACAGATTTGTGGAGTTTAGCATGTCTGTAGAATGGGATGTTCTTAATGGTATGGATCTGAGAAAAGATAAAGAAAAAAATTTCTTCTCCAAGTTCTATTAAACTTTAAGCCCACAAGCCAGAACATATGCCGTGATATAAAATACAGATACAATACAAGGGAGAAAGACTATGTCTAAAGGCATAGTAGAAAGCTGCAAAATTACTTTACAGATCTCTCTCTCTCTTTTTTTTAACCTGAACATCATCTCCAGGCTAATGTGCTGTATCTTCACCCTAGCCTTTATTGTTCCATTGTGAAGCCAAGTTCCTTCAATTGTGATGATGGTGGTGTGCAAATTGTGCAAGTACTGCTGAATAGTGAATGTATAGCGCTTTCTCACTGAAAGTCGGCATATATTTGATTTAGTTAATTGCATGCAAGGCTCTTAGATCATACCGCCCCATATAGAGTTGCATTGATATGAAGTCTAATCCATACATTTGTTCCGTCTCCAGACTATTATGTCAATCAAATTGCATGTGATATAATGGCTTGTATGTCCTGAGATCCTAGCACGGCACTGAAACCACTGATTTCTAAAAGGGAAGGAAAACCTCCCAATCTATGTATAGAATTTGCAGCCATTGCAACATAATTTTATTGAAAAATGTTTACATTTATATTGTGTGTAACGAATATTGTAAATAGCGTGCCTTTGTACAGAAAGAATGACTGAACTACTTTACTTTCACGTAAAAGCATAGTACAGGTATATTTGCCCATTGTGTGTGCATTTTTATGAGGAAGTGAAAGGAATTAACCACTCAAATAATGGAAAGAGCTTTTCCTGCCAGCGTTGTCTCTCCTTAATGACGTGACGATGTTTAAAAGATTCCCTTGTTTCAAATTGACCTAAAAGGGAACTTGTCATATAAAAGAAATGTGATACATGGTAAGTTTCTTTGTGTTTGATTCATAGGATCACATTTCAGAGCTGTGGCACAGAGCAGTTCCATTAGCTCTGGGTTATGCTGTCTATTCCAAACTATTGTTAAAGCACATTGTAGATTTCTAGCTGCACATGCAGCAAAATTGGGATTAAAAAAAAAAGTTGACTATTCATCATGTATAAATATTGAATAAAGAACTTACCACTCTGGGTTTTAAAAATGGGTGCCTGAGTAAACGCGTGTTGTAATTGGAAACAACTTGTTTATAATGACTTTCCATGGAGACTTTATAATTTGCTGCAGAATAGTTATTGCTCATAAATGCCGCAATTAATTGTGCTTCAAACTTGGACGGAGCCACTAGAGGGCGCTGTGCAATAACTGATGCCTAATAAACTCCCTTGGGGCTTAGAGAAGAATAGCACTGCACTCTTTTCTAATTACCCAGAATTTAACCAAACAAAAACACTGCTTTATAAAACCATATAGCTGGGAGGAACCAGCTCCAGAAAACTCACTTTTTTTTTTTTTTACATCATATAAATTTGAATAATGGGATTGGGATTTCACTATTCCCACAACTCATTCTGAGAAAAAAGCTTAAAAGCTTGAATTATTGGAATGCTACTGCCTCTTATTTAAAACAAAATCAAAAACAGGAGAGTTAGGAATATACAGGTGAAGTGTCAGTTGGTTTTCACTGCAATCTTAATTTGCAAAAAAAACATCTTTAGGCCTAGAGAAGTTTTTTTTTTAAAGTTGAATGACTGCAGCCAGGATTTTCTTTTAAAACATGCTGTACAAAAGACAAGCAGAGCACATGTTTATGGGCTAAATGGAGTTGGGCAAAGAGCTTTCTACAATGAGAGATTACTATAGGCAGTGTGCACGTTTGGTGTGCTTTACATAGGGTGGAAGTTATCGTCTTGTTGTAGCAGACTACTAATGAAATTGATTTTTTCCCTCTCTACCCCCCCCCCCCACCCCAGCTGTCAAAATCTGCCCTTAGTGTTTGGGGCAGCCATCTCAATAGATTTTGAGGCTATGTGAAGGAAGAATCTGCTGTCAGCAGAAAAACTTTAGAAAAGCATAAACCTGGACGCAACACTGATTTTTAAAAACAGTAGTTGTGCTATATATTTCTCCAAATGTCTCCTGTTTGCTCTAGTGAAATTGGCATTTTCTTGTAAGGGGTTGGTTGGTTTTTTTTCCTCGTAAGAAGGGACTGACTTGACAATTGTAACTGAGCCTCTTCATTTTATTTTTTTGTGAAAATGGATGTTGGGTCGGAAAAAGCCTTAAAAGAAATTGCTCTGTTTGGAATGTCAACTTCACCTTTTTTTTTTTTTTTTTTTTGCTTTATACTAAGCTTCCTGCAACGGCTGGTAAAAGAGCAAAATGGCCTGATTCGGTTAATTTGGGAGCTTGAAACAAATTTTAAAAATGACCGAAATAGCTTGTTTCAAGTAGTATATGAAACTTGCTTTCCATTTTGGGATGGAGCTTTTTGTACTGGAAATTAATTTTTTTGAATGGGAAATATTTTGCATATCCCATACCATTTCTTGGTTACTTAGAAAGCCCTATAACAGCTGTTCTTTGAATATATCTATAATCTCAACATTCTCTTTATACCTAGAGCGGGGTAGACAACCTTGGCTCTTTTATGACTCAGGGACTCAGCTGGCTCAGGAATTCTGGGAGTTGAAGTCCCCAAGTCATAAAAGAGCCAAGGTTGCCTACCCCTGACCTAGAGTCTAAAGCTCCACAAGTGATTTCTAATCAAATGCTTTGTTCGCACACTGCACTGAAGCACACGGATTGGCGAACATGGTCATATTGCTACTTCTGCCCTCTGACTGATGAGAGTAGGAAAAATCCAGGCTTAAGGTTGAGGGTTTGCTGTCACTCATAGGAATAATATCTTGATCACTAGAAAGTCTGTCCATGCTGAAGCTGATCAAACAGAATAACAGAGACCTTGGGGCTCATCTAGTCCAACCCCCTGCTCAAGCGGTAGACCCTCAACCATTTCAGACAAATGGTTGTCCAATCTCTTCTTAAAACCCCCAGTGATGGAGCACCCACAACATCTGAAGGCAAGCCATTCCATTGGTTCTTTGTAAGGAAATTTCTCCTTACTTCTAGATTGGTTCTCTCCTTACTTAGTTTCCATCCATTGCTTCTTGTCTTGCCTTCTGGTGCTTTGGTAAATAGATTGACCCCCTCTTCTTTGTGGCAGCCCCTCAAATATTGGAAGACTACTATGTCATCTTTAGTCCTTTCCACTAGAGTAGACATACCCAATTCCTGCAACCGTTCTTCATAAGTTTTAGCCTCCAGTCCCCTAATCATCTTTGTTGTTCTTCTCTGCACTCTTTCCAGAGTCTTGCCATCTTTTTTATATTGTGATGAAAACTGGATGCACTATCCCCAGAGTGATCTTGCCAAGGTCTTATAAAGCGGTACTAATACTTTACCTGATCTTGATTCTATCCCTGTTAATGCAGCCTAGGACTTTTTTGTTAGCTGCAGCACTCTGCTGGCTCATATTTAAGTGATTGTCCACTAGATCCCTCTCACGATTACTGTTACTGAACCACATTTCATCTAATCTGTACCAGTATCTTACTTTTCCCCATATTGAGTCTCATTTTGTTAGATAGGCAATGATGTTGATGTACTTCTCATTCAGCTGCCCAGCAGTCAGTCTGACAAAAGTGAACTCGGCCCTGGTTTCAAAAGATCTCTCTGTTATTTTCATGCAGACCTCATGGAGATAGCTCTTTTCTTCCATAAAGACACTCTTGTGGGGCTAGAGGGAAGAGATAAAAAGAAGGGATTATCTGCTGTCTGTCGGAAGCTGAGATCTTCATTTATTCGCTTCTGGATGAGAGCTTGGAGTCTATGGAAAAAGCATAGAGGAACTAGTAGGAAACCAATGTCAAGAGATTTCCCATTACTGCTTTTAATGAGTAGAAGAAGCAAGAGAAGTTGAATGAGAGAAACTTTCCTGTACATGCTTTAAATGGATGGTGCCACCATTGAAAAGCTGGGGACAGGTTTGTTTTCGTCTCTCCAAGACAATTTGCTTGCCCAGAAAGGGGACATTATCAGGGATAGATAACGTGACCTAAAGAGGACAGCTTGACTACCTGCAACAGACTATCATCTGAAATGTCTAAAGGACGCAGGTTTCCATGCTTGCAATTCATAACTATTAAAGTGGACAGCTTTCCATCAAATTCTTCCACACAGTCCCTACAGTTTCTACCTAGATCAGGGGTAGGCAACCTTGGCTCTTTTATGACTCATGGACTTCAACTCCCAGAGTCATAAAAGAGCCAAGGTTGCCTACCCCTGACCTAGATAATAATCTAGTTTTGTTTTTTAACTCAAGGAATAGGATAAAGATCCAGCTCAGATAGTTCAGTTATCAGGAGTAAAAGTTAAGGCTGAATGAGACAGGATGTAAATGTGAGCATTAAGCAAAATGTTATGACTCATCTAAATGGCTCTGACCTAACATAGAAGAGAAACTGGAAAACAGGGAGGACGAGGAAAAAATAGGATAGGTGATATGGTGCTAGTTGCTAAAGAAGATCCGGGAAATGTCATCCGGCTTTAAAAAAGGACAAATCAAAAACATATGATTGCAGATTGTAAAGTTACTTTTGGCCAAAAGGGGAGGTGAAGTTTGGCTGATTCATCCTGGAATTATTGGGTAAGTAATTAAACTAGTAGCAGATAGGAGCAGCCCACGCAAAAAAATATTCTTAATGTGTTGTTCATTTTCAGAAACCTGATATGAGTATGCACTAAGCCTACATGGTCTATACCAGAGAGTGTCCAACATGGCAGCTTTAGGATCTGTGGATTTTAAGCATGGTTGGCTGGGGAATTCTGGGAACTGAAGTCTACAAGTCTTAAAGTTGCCAAAGTTGAACACCTCTTAACCCAGCAGTACAGAAGAGCTTTAAATAGTTCTATTTAGCACTGCAAGATAAGCCTAAAGCAGGAGGGAGAAAGCACAAATATTGAATTCTAGGCAAAGGTTAGGTAGAACTGCAAAAATTCTGAATTTGAAACTGATATTCAGTTCCAATCTGCTGGATAGAAATTAGTGGTCCAGAACAACTATGGTTGTGACCGAAATTTTCAAGTTGCTCATGCTGTAAGCAAGTTCAGGTACTTCCTTATCAAGAGAGGGGCTCAACTGTTAAGCATCTTGTTATCTACTATGGAGAAATAATGGAGGAAAGTCTTCATTTGAACATGGATCTTTATTTTGATTAGGAAGTTCTGGAGAGAAAAATGAAAACATAAGGAAGCTGTATGCAGAATAAACTTACTGAATTAGTCTCATAAATTGTTTCCAGGAGACTCCATGAAACCCATATATTCCAGATTTTTTAATAGTTATATTTATGCATTCAAGGTGAGATCTGAGACACTGGATTGCAGTTTGTGTTCTTCTCACTAATATCATGTGCCTCTCCTGCAACATTATTTAATAAAGAAGACAGTTTCTAAGAACCAAAATGATAAGTCACAAACATTGATTGATTGATCGATTGATTGATAACATTTATAGCCTGCCCGTCTTACCTCAAGGTACCTCTACAAGGCAGCCTAAAAATGAAGCAGCAAGCATTTTTTTGTGGGAATTCCCATTTCCTGGACCAGCCCCCTGAGGTGAGGGTTGCCCCTATTCCTAGGGTCTTCCAGTCTTGATTTTCCTAGAGGGCCTTTCAGGATTAGCTATAGAACAATGAGTGCTAGAAGTAATGCTTAAGGTAATACTGTAATGTGTTTTGACTGCTATAGTTGAGCTTTAATGTTATTTTTTTTAAATAAAGTTATTTAAAAAAATTATCTTTAAACCCCTAGAGTCCCTCTGGATTGAAGCAGGGATAAATTGCATAGCTAAATAAATGGTGCAATCCTTGATCCATGTAAATGTATGGAAATAAGGACTTACTTAACCAGTTGTTTTTTCCAATGAATGATGGTTCACACTCCTTATTGCTTTTTACTCATTATTGAAGTTTAACTTGTGAGGAGAAAGATAATAGATGCCAAGCCATAAATCTCAGTTCTAGATTCTACCCCTTGTCCTGAAAAACAGGCAATGAGAACCTTATGAAGACAATTTTCTTAGATAGGTTCATGCAAATGGAACAGCTGTGGAAAATCAGCATGGTATCACATTAAAGCAAGCATTTACAGAAAGATGTATGCTGGAAAACTTTACAGGCTGTACAGTCCATATATTGTCTTACAAATACAAAGTAATTGATAGTTTATAGGAAAAATTGAGTGATAGGTGACAAACTTCTGTGCTCCCCTCTTTCCCTCAACATTTGTAGAGTAACCTTTTCTCTATGGATACATGCTGCTTGAGTAGTTTTCCTGGTTTTATATAGGTGGGAGAATGAATTAATACTAATTACGATGCTTTTGTGTAAAGCTTTGAAATGCATGCCTTTAAAAAAAACAAAGTAATTCACTTTATCTCAAGACTGATCAGGGATATTATGCTAGCTTCTTCTGACAGTGATGGATTGTTGTGTTCTTATTCAAGTTGGATTAATTTACAGTATTTTTTTTCCTATGCATCTTGTCTTCCTGGGCCAATATTGGATTTAACTCAATAGTTTCATTGTATGATTTGGTTTGTGTTTTCGGTTTGATTGACTTTAATTGTAAGTGGCCTGGAAATCTACGGGAATAGGGAAATAGCCAGTGTAATGAAAATATATGTTTTTTAATCTTTGTAGTAACTAGGGAATGAAAGATAATGTTTGTTATACTCAGATGTTGTTGGAGAGCTGACTAAGTAAGAGAGAAGGTTTCAGTCAACTATAATAGATAGAAGAGATCATATTTAAACTAAGCCCTTTGTGGTTAAAAACTTAGCTGCTACAGCACTATATGGGTAGTCCTTGGCCCATGACCACAATTGAGCCCAAAATCTATGTTGCTAAGTGAAGAATTTGTTAAGTGAGTTTTGCCTCATTTTACTACTTTTCTTGCCACATTTGTTAAGTGAATCACTGCAGTTGTTAAGTTAGTGACATGGTTGTTAAGTGAGTCTGGTTTGCCCATTGATTTTGCTTGTCAGAAGGTCGCAAAGGGTGAACACATGACCCCAGGACACTGCAACCGTCATAAATATGAATCAGTTGCCAAACATACAGATTTTGAACATATGACCATGGGGATGCTACAACAGTCATAAATGTGAAAAAATGATCATAAGTCACTTTTTTCAGTGTAACTTTGAACGAATGGTTGTAAGTCAAGGACTTCCTGTATTCTTGATCATATTCTGTTTCATGTTACAGAAATTCTATAATAAATGAACTGATACCCACTTAATAGTGATGGCGGTTCTCATAAAAGTGGAAATTATCCTATCCTGCTTTTCCATTGTCCTTCAACTATCCCTCTTTCCTCTGCTTCAGTTATTTCCTGAAATAAGAAAGTTATTCACTTTCTCACAACCTGTGTGACATCCTGGCACTCTGCAGTGTGTTGAATTTTCAGCCAGCTTGGCATTCGGTCTTTATGCATCGAAAGCTTCGGAAAGCTGTTTTCAAATTTTGCCTTTTTTTATCCCTGATGCTTTCAGAGTGCCACACAATTTTCTAGCCAGTACTTCTAGTGATACACTGAGGAATGTTTTGGCAGTAATAAAATAGTGGAAGGAATTAACACCTGCAGGAGAAAAGGCTTCAGCAATAGTGTTTGATGAGTAGCATAGGAGAAGTATTGAGGAACAGAAAGGAACAACACACTGGTTTCAAAGATAGTTATCCCAAATCAGTTGGCAGACATAATACTAGGGACTAACTGAATAATTAAAATAAGAAAGTGTCTTGTGGCAACTTAAAGAATAACAACTTTAATTACTTTTCAAGGTACCACAAGTTTCTTCCTTATTGCTACTATAAATGAGTTACATGGGCACATACACACCCCTGGAACTATGTAATTGAAGTACTTTGGTTAATCATTTCTTGTGTGTAAAAAGTGGAGGGTTAAGGTTAGTTTATTGCAGGATTCTCAGTCTGCAGTATCTCAAAGGCTACCAGAACAAAAGTTTAGCAAGTGTCAAGTGCCAAAGAGACAGAACAAAGTAAAGTTGACATGAAAATATTACAAGACTTCTCACCCAAAGCCAAGTCCTGCAGCTTTTAAGAATATGTAGGTGTTCTTTTGACATGCAATAGTTACCTATGTTTGAGTTGGGGGGGGCATATAAATTTGTTTAATAAATAATAAAGATACTGTTTTGAAAAAGCATTGGGACCCAATTTTTAAAAACTTTCTAAAAATAACTAATTCAAGCAACACGAACCAGAGAAGATAGTCTCACAGTACAAAGGCTATAAAATAGAGGAACAGGACTTTGAAATATATTTTCTGCATAAGGAGCTGAAATGGAGGTTTCCTCATTGTGTTAAATATCCCTCCCTTGATAACTATAGATTTTTTAAAAAAAATCCTTGTCCCCACTGCTGCACTTCTGTGATTCAGAGAAGAGCAAGGAAGTAAAAGGTCAGTGTGACTGGGAGCAACTTTCACCAAATACCATTTGACTGTAAAGGCCATTTCTCATATCCTGCCAAAGCAAAACCATAGAGCACTGGTCAATCATGGTTCCCTGGTGGACATCCTCGCAGATGTCAGTGTTTGCCAGAGGTATACTTGTTTAAGTGAATAAGGATAGACTGTGTGAAATTACTCTGTCGGGGACCTCAAAAATCCATTTTATATCAGAGGAAAATGTGACTGCCTGGAGCATTTGGGTCATCTCAAGAGATACCAAGTATTCCTCTTAGTACTCCTCTGAACTATCACAGGCTCATCACTGTTTTGTGGAAGAGCTAAAGAGATGTCTCAGCTATCCATCTTAAATCACGGAAGAGTTGACCACCAAGAACCACTGAACCTTCAAAAACGTTAAAGAGAGCTACTCAGTTTTCTCTGCATCCCTCAGTTCTGTCCATTGTGTGTACTTAACCCCTGAAGTCAACATTAGTCTACCTTAGCGTCTCTCAGCCTTGTCAATTTTAAGATGTGTGGGCTTCAATTCCCAGAATTTCTCAGCCAATACTCAGTATGGTTTTTCATTAATATGTAGCCTGGCATATTATTACCTCAGCCCATAAGGCAGGTGTGTTTGAATTCATAAAAGAGCTTATAGTAGTGTTATATTGGTTTCTGTGTTTTTGGCATCCGGTGCTTCCTCATTCAGTGGGAGGAAAGAAATGAGAGTTGCTACCACACCCTAATGGAAGAAGGTGTAGTGCTCCTGGACCTCTGCTGTGACCTGTTTTGTTTGTGAGTCACTAACTAAATTGATTGGGTGGGTCCGACATTCATTTTCAAAGGGAGGAAGCAAGAGGTGCAGTCAGTCACACAGAAACTGGGAGGCTCTTGCTGTGGATGGATCTTGTCTTTAGGCTGCTGTATTCACCTGCTCTTTTCTAAAGCCAACTTCTGCTCATCCTCTCCAACCTATGGAGTCTACTTTCAGAATTGTATTGTTGTTGATGGTCGTGGCTGCATCAGCAGAAGAGGATCACTGCACATGTCCAAACAACAGACGGACACGCTGTGAAATGGAGCAAGGCAGCTGCATCTGCAAGGCTTTCGGTTCAAATCAGAAAGTGGACTGTTTAACTCTAACATCTAAATGTCTGCTTATGAAGGCAGAGATGAATGCCCCAGGCAGCAGGGGGTTTCCAAAGCCTGAAACTGGTTTTTTGGACAATGATGGACTGTATGACCCAGACTGTGACAATAATGGCATCTTCAAAGCCAGGCAATGCAATCATACAGATACTTGTTGGTGTGTGAACAGTGCTGGGGTCAGGAGAACAGATAAGCATGATAAAAACTTAAAGTGCGTTGAACTTGTTAGAACAAGCTGGATTTTCATCGAGCTGAAGCACAAAGAACGGGAATCTCCCTTCTCCCAATCTGAAGTAGCAAGCAGTCTTCTGCGCCTCATTCAGAACCGGTACAAGCTTCGTCCAAGCTTCATCCCATCTATTGAATATGATTACCCATTCATCAAAATTGACTTGAAACAGAACACTTCGCAGAAGTCCTACCCAGATGTGGATATTGCAGATGTAGCCTATTACTTTGAAAAAGACATCAAACGTGACTCCCCTTTTGCCTCCTATAATAAATTTAATATCACGGTCAACGGAGAACCATTAGATATTGAAGAAGTCCTCATTTACTACGTGGATGAAATCCCCCCCGAATTCTCAATGCAATTCCTGAAAGCTGGCATTGTGGCAGTGGTCGTGGTGGCTCTCTTGGCCATTTTAATTGGGATTATTGTGTTTGTGATTATGAAGAGATGGAGGACTGGAAAATATAAGAAAGTTGAGGCTAAGGAGATGGGTGAAATGCAAATAAACCGGATTTCATAGATGCTGCAATTTTGAAAGCAAAATTAAGATTTTGACACTGAGGAAATGAAAAATAGATAAGATTATCCCGTTGTTTGAAGGGAAGGAGCTATTAATTTTTCCTTCTAAAAATAATCAAAGATTAGGGTTAGGGTTAGGATTAGGGTTAGCTTGCGAAATATTCCCTAGTTGCAAAATGGAAAATTGATGAAGTTTGAAGATATATTTGAAGTTTCAGAGGGAAAAAAAATCCTAATGTTATAACCTGTTCCTGAAATGTTCCAGTTTCATAGTGTTTTTTTTAAAGAAAACAATGTTGTTTCATAGCTACACAGTTAGCTTAATTTATCTTAACTCTGTTTCTATACCTGTTTTATGTGTATGTTAAAATATTTTTTTCTGTGTTGCTCAAGCACATATATACATGACTTATTTCTACGTTTAAGATTGGCTTTCTGTTTGTTAAAGATACTACACTTTTATTTTGTAAGTTTAATTGGCTGAAAAGATTTGCTTCTGTTTCGGATCTAAAACTGTAAGAATGCTACTTTTGTAAAGTAATACCAGCATAGCTTTTCTAATGGAATCCATCTTGTGTAACAGAATGGTATCTTGAAATAAATTTTCTTAACTTTAAAATGCTGTTAAAACTAGTGCTGTGATGAGACTGGGGTGGAGAGCATGTGTCCTACAGATCTTGCTGAACTACAATTCCCAGTGTTCCTCACTGTCGGCCATGCTAGCTGAAGCTGCTAGAAGTTGCAGTTCAGCCATAGTGGAAGGAGACTGTTTCCTCATAAACTGTTGGAGAACAGCTGTCCTATTTGGGAAGAGGGTTCAAGCAAGGAATTAGCCTGGATTCATTACATTACATTTAATGTGTGGATCTGGTTGTTCGTACCTGACATAAACTGACTTTCTGGCTTTTATGAAATGGATATATTTTTGAGTTCTGTACCTTGCTGAATGTCTGCTGTAAGGTTGCACTCTCTAGTACCGATATATTCAGGGTGGTATGTAAATTGCTTAGACTACTTTAAAATGGATGACCTAATTGGCCCTTTCAGTCACTACTATTTCCTGAGAGCGTCATCACTTTTCACCTTATGGTAGCATCATTTCATGGTAAGCTAGTGCTTACCATGCTTTCTAAAGAAAGCCAACATCATGCAAATAAATGCTATTTCCTTATAACGTAGTTATGGAAAACCCAAATCACTTCCCGCACACCTCTGCTGTTTAACAGCCAAAAATGATTCAGCAGAGTACTTAGGACATGACATAGTTTGCTGTTTCTTGTTTACCAAGGCAATCCTTTAGATAAATAATGCACTCCCTCTTAGCTTTGTAACTTTGCCAAAATGTAAGAACTAGCAACGCTGTCCATTTATTTTAGTTTCAAACAATCTAAAACTAGGTATTGAAAAAGAAACATAATTATTAATGGAAATGCATTTCTGCAGTTAGCAATCTATAAATAACCTATTGAAATCAACCTAAATAACATTGCAAAAAAAAAAAGGAAGGATACTTACAATTTTTAAAATTCATTTTTGTTTCACTGCAGATAGACTCAGTCTACAAATCTTGATCCACTGTTTTATGTGGTGCTTCCTGCAAGTTCAGTGCTAGGCTGATTGTTCAATATGCAATGTCTAATCTTTAAGGCCAGTTCTTTGATTAACAAATGATGTAATACAATATAGGCAGAATAAAATCACCACTAACAAAAAGTGTTGCCCTACTGTAAAATAATCAGGTTCTCAAGATTTCTCCCCTACAATAACAAGCTATTAGAATAGTTATTATGAATTTTAATAGTGATCAGAAACTTGCACAATTGCTTTCATCGTATGTTCCTGGCCCAGGAACATCTCGGGGGCCTACCTCGAGGATGGGGTGTGGAACCCCGAGAGGTGGCATGCAGTGGTCACGGACAAAAAACTATCCAAATTATTTAAGTTAAGAACGTTTTTACAGGGGTGTTTTAATAAATTTTTAGGGGGAACCAGGGTGGATGGGAGGGGGGAGGCTCCCCTTAGGTCAGGACCAGCCAT
>NW_015386337.1:179511-207772 GCF_001527695.2 Protobothrops mucrosquamatus
CGGGCGGTGTTGGGAGGGACTCGTCGCTCCCATGTGACACCGCTGCTGCGCGAGCTGCACTGGTTGCCAGTGGCCTTCCGGGTGCGCTTTAAGGTGTTAGTTACCACCTTTAAAGCGCTTCATGGCATAGGACCCGGTTACCTCCGAGACCGCCTTCTGCCGCAGATTCCCTCCCACAGACCGGTACGCTCCCACAGAGGGGGTCTCCTCAGGGTGCCGTCGGCCAAGCAATGTCGGCTGGTGACCCCCAGGGGGAGGGCCTTCTCTGTGGGTGCCCCTACCCTCTGGAATGAACTACCCCCCGAGATTCGGATAATTCCGGATCTCTTTACCTTCCGTCGCGCCCTCAAGACATGGCTCTTTCAGCAAGCGGACCTGACCTAGGGAGGATTTTATATTGGGTTCATTTTTAGGAATTTGGAAGACACAACTTTAAAATTTGGTTTAATTCGGTTTTATAGGGGGGGATTGTATATATGCTTTGGTTTTAAATATGTTGTGCGCCGCCCTGAGTCCCGCAGGGAGAAGGGCGGCATATAAATTAAATTAAATAAATAAATAAATAAATAGATTGACAACCAGAGCACATGGTATGGTACTAACACATCCAGAAATATTTCCCATTGGTTGAATCAAAATGATTTACAGGCGGAGCAGATGAGCACCTAATACAACACCCAAAAGCATTTTTTATTGGTCAGCAGCCAGCATGACACAAAACTGACCTGTTTACACAGACCAGGAAATAAATCAATACCAAAACAAACTAAGTACCCTTAACTCCTTTTTTGTTGTTGTTGTAATACAAGGAATTTGAGGCTTGCCCCTTCTTTTTCTAGGCTGATTCATACCAAATAGACTGCAATTGCATTTTACCACTGGTAACGAAGTGAAGGGGGGAAAAAAGGCCTATTTTGCAAAGAGACCTTTTCTGTTTCATTTTTCATATCTAGGCATTCAAAGGCAGGAAAAAGCAATTAACAGAGTGGGGGGATCTGACTGGGATGTCACACAAACTCATGGTAAATCAGCAAATATATCTGCAGCCAAAGAGGAAGTTAGTAAGAAAATTGTTTATTGGGGATTTGAGTGGCATCAGNAAATAAATAAATAAATAAATGTTATTTCCCACACAGAAATGAATCCAAGTTATCTATCATAATTGAATAAAAGCTCCAATGAAGAAGAATTTCTCTAGCATGGCTCTGTGTCATATCATCCTTTTGCTTGATTTCCAATAACTGGTAAAAGAATGGATCCACCTGAGTTGCAAGTATAATTTGAAGCTGTTCTGAAAGTCTGCTCTAAATTATTCTTTCAAAACCAAAAGTTTGGAAGTATCGTAGTCGCAATAGTTGATTCTGTCTCTGTTTATCTATATATTAAGATGGCTGAAATCTACATTTTCATAACACCAGGAACTTCACAGTAGTTGATATAGACCTTCTCTTACTAGACAAGATAAAGTGGCTAGACAATCTGTCTCACTATGCTATATTATTACCGCGGTGTAATGATTCTTGCTTAGCTCATTGCATGGGTCTGAGGGCAAGAAGGCAAGTAACATCACATATGTTACACATCATTACACAAATGATGTAAATTACATCAGCGATCTCATTTGTGTCATATGGTGCATGTGACATCATTGCTTATCAGATGCTTATGGTATACGGCAGGGGTGGCGAATCTATGGCACACGTGCCAGAGGCAGCACTCGGAGCCATCTCTGTGGGCACACGTGCCATGCCCCGGAGATGGCAACTGTCCTCTTCAACCAGCCACCCGCTAACTTGCCGAGGTCCCACGTGGCCAGATGCATTCCAGCACCCATGCGCTTGCTGGCCTTTGTGTGCGGGGGCTGATGGTGTCAGACAGCAGCCGCCCCGGCCCCTGCCTCATCTTGCCCTGCGACATGGCACCCCCGCCCTGCCTCACCTCTCCCCGCATAACCAGCCTCCTGCCCACCGCCCCACCCGCCAGAGACCCCTGGATCTTTCCCAACCCTGCCCGGCCCCCACAGGTGTCCCTCCCCAGGAGCAACATCGAGCTGGCCATGCCCACCCGTCTGCCATGACCACTGTAGTCACGCCCACCCAGCGGCCCACACCCACCCGGCGGCCATGCCCACCCGGCACCTGGCAATACATAAGTGGGTTGAAGTTTGGGCACTCGATCTCTAAAAGGTTTGCCATCACTGGTATATGGTATCAATCTAAGAAATGTTTATTAAAATGATGGAGTATCACTTAAACTGTTGTATACATGCAGCTACTGTGGTTAGAAACCATAGTTTATTATTTAGTCTTATTATGGTAGTAGCCATTGTGATTTATACCAGCTTAGTGATTGTGTTGCACAGTACATTAAGCTATACATCACAATTTTGCAAGACATGTACATCAAGTGAGACATGAGTAACATAGTCCATTTTTTCCTTAGTAGGAATAAAATGATTATTTTACATAAAACGTATAACACAAAAGGTGATTTTTCATATATTGAACTAAATGATTAAATGCAAATAAAGGATTGCTGAAATAATTACAACTTGTAGAAGGTTGTGCTATCAAGATTACTAGTGGTTTTATACTACTTCTGGGTCACAGGAACATGCTCTAAAAAACATTGATATGGAATAATAGGCCAAGATAGTTTGTTTCTGGGATTCACAGATATATCTGAGTACTTTAACAAGGATGCTTGGCAAGGTTTTATTAATAAATAAAAATAAAATAAGCTTTTCTTCTCATCCATATGAGTTCTTCTCAAGTTCTTACATTTCTAGCCACTTTTTCAAACAAGTTCCACTGAACTCAATGGGAGTTATTCTCAGGTAAAGTGTAAACAAAACTACATTTTGTTCAAATATAGCTCAAATCATCTGGACAATTCCATCAGAATTGTTTTGAGCAGTTCATGTTTCAGTGAAGCAAAACTGAAAAGGTTCTAGGTTGCTTGTGTTTTGATTAATACAATGTATAACGACAGAAGAAAGTTGAAAGATTCAATGGATAAACAAGGAAGATAAATGTGATTAATCAAAACTGTAAGACAAAAGAAAAACAGAAAAAAACCCCTGATAAATAAAGAGGGTAGAGAAGATGTGTATGAACCAGATGTATAGGAGACAATGAAAGCAGGACAAACCAGGCAGTTTAAAAGTGCTATCAAATTTCTGTAATTAGTTAACCTCATCTGAAAATGGATAAGCTTTGGTATTTCTATGTGTGCCATTGAGAAGGAACAGACAAAACGCTGAGGTTATAAATGGGGAAGGATATTGTACTTTATATGTCAGTAATTAATCAAAGGAACACAAAGATTAATTGCAGCAAGGAACATTGTATAATATATCTGGCCATATGTCATTTTCAATTCAAAGAAAAGGCATCAGAATAACAGTTATTTAGCAAATTTTACCCCAGGGTTGACGGACCTGTGGCTTTTGGGTCCTAGCAAAAGGTAGTGTTGGGAAATTAATTTTTGTCACTGTAACCTTAACAAATGAATGAGACACTTCAACCAATATGTTCCATGGTGTGTTGCTTCTAGCTTTTATGTTGCTGACAAGGGAAGGACTGAACAAGTCTAGGAAATGGTCCAATCCTATAGTAGAGGATGCCAAAAAGGCAATTTAGTTCCTCCAGAAAATGATTACTAGGAGAGATAGTAGATACAGGCAGTCCTCAACTGACAGCCCTTTGTTTAGTGATCAATTGAAGTTACACCGGTACTAAAAAAAAGTGACTTATGATTAGTCCTCGCACTTATAATCACTGCAGCATCCCCATGGTCATATAATCAAAATTTGGATGCTTGGCGACCAGCATGTTTATGAGGGTTGCAGAATCTCAAGGTCATGTAACTGTCATTTGCTCTCTTTCCAGCTGGCTTCCAACAAGACGATGGGGGAAGCCAAATTCACTTAATGACCGTATGATCCACTTAGCAACTGCACTGATTCACTGAACATCCATGGCAAAAGTGGTCGTAAAATTGGGCATGATTAAGCACAGAGATTCTGGTCCTAATTGCAATTGTAAATCGAGGACTATAAGTAGTAGGCACATTTAGAAGAACATTCTGGAACAGTCCTTGATACTATGCTGTGTCTAGTTGTACAAATGTACAATTAAACATTGTACATTTAGTCAATTGCCGCCAGTCCATGTAGGACTACTCTTGAAAAATATATGGCAAGGATAATGACTGTATTTCTTCAGTTCTGAAAGATTGTCTGAGGGCTTCTGCCTCATTCCCAGGATTTCCCCAAGGAGCTAAGACACGTAACTTTAATTTTCTCTTGTAAATAGTTAGCAATTAGATCTTAAACACAGTTTTAATATTGTGGATATTTTTCCTTTTTGATTTTCATCATACAATACATCAGTGACAACTGTTGAAAAATGGGATTGAAATACCATACAGAGATTTCCTTGCATTGTCTGCTATTTTATAGGATTCTTTTTAAAATGTGTAATTACAAGTATTTTTCATAAATGAGATATATTTCAGTCAGGGCAGATGACATCAATAGTCATATTTTAACAGCGATAAAAACAAAATAATCTATATCTTACATTTTTATTTAACCACTTCTTCAGAGAATGATTGCAATATTATAAATTGCTTCTCAACTCCCTGTTCCTTAATAGGGTTGTTAATACTATTACAACCATAATCTTTCCCATGCAGGTACAATTAGCATTTTCAAAGCCTCCCCATTGATCTGCCTCGGGGTTTTGATAAATTTCTAAGTGCTGCAAATTACCTCACTTTAATGCTGAAATTAATCTAGAAATATTACAATGGCCTATTAAGGTAGTGAGATTTGACTTTTCCAGATTTTTTAAAAAATATGGCTTGGTAGCATTAGCAAAATTCCTTATGCCCGTTTCTTTTTGTTAAAATTGTGCACGCTGTATAAGCTGACAAAGTCCTCATTTGATTTTCATGAAGGCCTTGAGTCCCTAAAGGACTAATAGACTTGGAATCCTTTCCCAGCACACTCCACGTCCTGAGGAAATAATTATAAGACACAGAAGGCAGTTACTAAATGAGAGAGAGAATGAAAATGGGTTTGTAATCCTCCTTTGAGATCTTAGAGCTAGGTCCAGAAGAACAGGTGACATTTGCTTCCGTTATTTTTCAGGCAGTTCTTTGGAATCAGTGTCTCTCTGAACACACACGTGTGTGTGTTTGAGAATGTGAGCAATTATTGTTATTATTATTGAGCAGAGGGTTGGACTGGAAGACCTCCAAGGTCCCTTCCAACTCTGTTATTCTATTATTTTATTCTTAATGCATATGCCTCCCTTTTACTTCTCATTCTCTCTCTTTGTAGGTATAGTTACTCAATACAAAAATGTTAAAATCTCTTACTACTTTTATCAGAAAAGGCTCTTGGCAAAGGGTTTGGAAGCTTTCTTTCAAAATATAATTAAGAAATGAGGGTTTGAGTTGTTCTCTTATTAAAGACAGTGATAGTGTAACATACGTCTACCGTGAAAACTATATATTCTAAAGCATGGGTGGACAACTATGGCCCCTTTCCACCCTGTGGACTTCAATTCCCAGAATTCCTGCTGTAGACACATTCATGAAGCCACCAGCAATCCAGCCTGATTTGGAAACTTTATTTATACACGCTGTATTCATAGACCCCCTTTTGATCAGTGAAAGGCTTCAGAGTTACAATCTTCCTAACATTTTCGTTTTCTTGAACCAAGTGTCCTCTGATATTTGAGTCTTCAGCACCCATCAGTCCCACTCAGCATAATCAATGGCAATATGGGAGCCATATACCAGGCGTGAGCAACTATGGTCCCTTCCAACTTGTGGACTTCAATTCCTCAGGAATTCTGGAAGTTGAAGTCCACAGGTTGGAAAGGGGCCATAGTTGCCCATCCCCGCCATATACCAAGACATTTAAAGAGGTAGTCTGCCAGCTTCTGCTTTATAAGGAAGTCATGTGGTGTGCTTTTCTTTTGGTGGCAACACTCCTTGCTTATTTTAAACATGGGGAAAAAAAATCTTGATGTTGCAGGCTAAGGGTGTTGGAAGTCAAAAACCAATGTATTTGTAAGTTAGCATGTTAAAGAATCTCCAAGCTATTAGAAGATCTAAAGAAGTCAAGTTGTGTAACTGTACATATCCATTAGATCTATATATCCTCATCTTTCTTTCAACTCAAGACAGCACATTCAATAGTTTTTATTTATTAAACTACACAGTCATAGACTAAATACAGAAAAGTTAAAAGACACATTACCCAGCACATGAAAACCTACTCATGCCTGCATTAGATATATCTGGGGAAACAATCAGATGCAAAATTTTCTAAATGTCATAATGATGGTACAAAATTTAGCTACAATTGTGAGACTTCCCAATCAGGGTCTTCTAGTAGGTAGCACGTGAATATCATGACAGTGGTTTCAGTAACTAGTGCACATATTATCTTCTCTAATTTTCCCCCCATAACGATCATGTGAGATGACTGGGCCAGGAAATACAACTACTCAAAGTTATTCAGTAAGTTTCGATGGCTCAGAGTAGATATAAACCTGGACTCCCTACACCTACACTAATCACTAGTTGCTCGCAGATCAGAGGACAGTTTCTGAGCTTTCTTTTTCATCCTCTCTTCAAAATAAAGGTGTTGTTTCCTCATTAAAATTCAAGAACAGCCACTGCTTATAATGACTACTTACAATGTCTTTTGATCTAGCTGTCTATTTAAAGAAAAATGCACTAATAAATTTCTAATTGTATGACTACACATGCCACATTTACATATAAAGTAGTATTCATGTTTAGATTTAGTAAAGTTATCCTATAATTATCTATGTTGCATTTGGTGACTAGCTTGGAATTGTAATATATAGGTTTGCCAATCAAGGGTGTTTTGTTTTTGTTTTTTTTAAAATAAACCTAGTGTGCAAAATTATTTAAACCACCAGATTTAAATAATTTGATTTGATTGTAAGCCACCCAGAGTTATCTTGAGGTAAGATGGCAGTCTATAAATTTTATAAATAAATAATAAATAAGCAAAGCCCATTAGGTATATGCCCACAGGTGATGTAGGATCCCAGGTACATGAATAGGGGATTCCAATTTTTATCAAGATGGCCAAATAAATCATGGATGTTTAATATTAGCATCACATTTTATTATAGGTTTCCTGATTTTACAAAAGTATAAACAGCTTCTTATGGGAAACAAGACTTTTTTTCTTGCTATCCTAGCTATTGCAAGTCAAAACAAAAAGTAAGTGATGATTTTAGAAACTGGACACTGAAGAAAAGATTTTAAGCAGAAAAAAAACCCCCAAGCCATTGGTTTGATTAGGTCTTTTTACATATTTTGGAGGGATGACAGTTTGAAATGTTCCTCCAGATTCTATTCCTTTATTCATAATAAAACTGTTTCCTAGATGTTGCCTGTTTTCAATTGTAAAGGCAAGAAGTTTAGAAAGCAATACAGTACAGAAATACTGATCTTAAAAAACAGCCTCTTTAGGCAACGTGTACATTATTTCTCACCTCTGGTTGTCATTTCTTATTTTACTTATACTCTTATACTTTTCTCAACTTGCACAATTTTACTGGTCCTAATAAAGATTATCCAACTAAGGACTAGGGATTTAGAGAAAAAAACAAAAACCCACGCACACAGAATCAGTGTTTTATTTATTTCTCTTAGGGACACACAAACTTACAAGCCAGCCTGGAAAAACATGCTTCTGATGGGCCAGCAGCATGCCTAGTTTTACTATAAATGCAACCAGATGGAAAGTTTTCTCATTAAAATTCAGTTAAATCATAGTTATCTCGTGATTACCGGAACGAAACAAAGATGCTTGTGCCACCTTGCTGTTGTTTAGGGGGGGAAACATAGCACCACCCTTTCGATGCAGAAAAGGAATGCGTTTGTGAAAGTAAGGAATAAAATAAAAATGCTGCAGCTCTGCCCTGGCAATAAGTTAAGCAAGGAGGTGCAGTGACCAGCCCTGGCATGCCCAAGCAACCAAGGAGGGCTCTCGCCCAGCTTTGCGGCCGTCCCTCCTGGGCATCACTTGCCCACCGCAGCCGCCGCGGCGTTTGGAACCAGCGCGCGAGTCAAGAGGCCTTCCCTGCGACGCTCCGCCCTCAATCCCGGAAGCGAAGCCAAGCGAGGGGGCGGCTTGGGCCTAGAGCGCAGCCAAAGCCCTTGAGCGGGACAGACAGACGGAGGGTGCGGCTGGGTGGGAGGGGGGTTTGAGGCTCCGAGAAAACCGCTTTTTTTTCTGGAGTCGAGCGGGTTGTAAAGAGACCCATCCCGCGGTCGCAAGCCATCCTTTCTTCTCGCCCCCTTCAGCCCCTTCGCCCGCGTCTAACTTCTCTCGGTTTCGGGGAAGGCAGAACTTGGAGAAGGACCAGCTGTAAAACTTTCGCCCCCCCCCCCTACCCAGCCTGGGGCGTCTGGTCTCAGCCGTTCCCCGGCCGGATGGGTCCATTCCCACGTTGGTGGTAGGTGCCATGTCCGTATGGGCGCCAGCGCTGCCCGAGTTCTTCCTCTTTCTTCCTTTGGGTTTCTACGTCTCATAAAGCAGCCTTCTCTGGTGAGCTGCTCCTTAGCATGTGTTGGACTACATGTCCCGTCATTCCCTACAGCTCCTGTTTGGGATAGTGGGTGGTGTAGTCAGCATTCCTGGAGGGAAATGGATCAAGGCAGGCTAACATATTAGACCAGATTCCAAAATGTGTGATTGTTACCGTTTTTAACAGCAGAGAACATTAGTTCTATGGGGTCCTTGGAGTTGTCTGGGCTTGGTGGTTTTATTTATTTATTTTATTTATTTTTATACCGCCCTTACAAGGTGACTCTGGGCAGCTTACAAGTTATAAAAGAAGTAACAAATAGTTAAAAGATTAAAACAACACAAAGCTAAAATATTAAGAGATATACTAAAATCGAATTAAGAGCTAAGAGCTGGATGGGACAGGGATGAGGTCTTCTTACCCCCAGGCCAGTTATTGCACTGATGATGTTACCTAGTTGGGTAATGAAATGTCTGCAAGAAAACCACCAAGATCAGAGAGTACCAAGGACCCCACAGATCAACTCTGAGCTACAAATATTCTCTTCTGTCAGTAACATTAGCTCTGTCTGATGTAAAAACAGACTGTGGAAATATTTTTGCATGGAAGTTGCAAGAAAGTTGAAGAACCAGAAGGGCAAGCATACGTGGTATTCCCCCTTTTACAGTTTGGAGGTGCATGATTTGGCTCTTTGGTTGTATAATCTGTGCTGGAGACTATGTGGGTATTTGTTGTCCACACTGGGTTTGGAATCTCAAAATGCAGGTGTGCAAGTTCAGCAAGGTAATTCTTTTAATCATAGGTTCTCCTGGAAATATGATAGGAGTACTTGTTTTTAATTCTCAGTTGGTTTAATGGGTGACTTACTATATTGGCATGGAGTCTAGATTAATGTACTATATGTTTTTGCCTCCCAGAGACATTTTCCTCAATTGGAAAAAAGAAACTTGATTAGGCAGTGTCCGATTGTTATTTTGCTCACTCTGCTAACCCTCCCCACCATCTTTTGACACTTTCATCAGGCTATCTGTATTTCCCCAAGTTTCTCAGCATTTTCCTTAGTTAAAGTACATTTTGAATATTGCCTCCTTTCTTTTGATGAGTGGGGGGTGTTCTTTGAATTACAGACAGCTTTGCTACACTTTAATGATCTATATAAATATCAGAGCATTGTAAGGGCTCCGTGGAATATTATCTTCATTATATTTACAGTTGTGTTGCATGAGATAGTAAAATATCTCATTCCTGTGTAGGTGGTGAATGTTGGAGCAGAGAAATTGTAACTTATGTAGCAACGAGTTTAAGGCTTCTCTGACCAATTCAACTGGTTATTATTCTAAGCCAGAATTTCATTATCCATGATTTGTTAAGCCATCTATTTTATCTTCACCCATTGCAGAAACTTACTGCAGTAGCATGATTCATGTATGAATCAAAACCAAGCCGACTGAGTTGTATGATTTCAGGCTTAGCACAAAATACAAACCCATAAAAGGTATGAAATTAAGCTTTCTTGAAATCCCTAGTATTTTATCTTCTTTCTTTCTCCTGTAATTTGTTTTGTCTATTTGCTGTCATCCACTTTCTCCTTCTCTTAAACTCTGCTCTAATTTCTCTTTCACTACTTCTTCAGTCTTGCTTCCTGTTTCCAAAGTTCTGCTTTATTTCTTAACTGTTGCCATTTTTAATTGTGTTTATATGCTCTCCCAAGGGATTAGCAGTTTTGAAATACTGTATTAAAATAATGGAACAAAATCTAAAGCTACAAAAGTTGAAATCTAGTTATGTCATACCATTGCATCCCCAAGAGGGGCAGGGATACAATTCTTCTTTCCCTTTAATTGTTGCATGCTGTTAAAATCTGCTTTCTGTGTCTGTATGTGATGAATAACAAGGAGTGGTTCTGCCACACAAGCAGAGATCTAGTCATGGCTGTGTTGAAAGTTATGAAAAGTTAACTCAGACCAGCTGGTGATTCAACACCATGAGTTTCCTTCTTTGGCCTGCTTTGCTTTTTCTTGGTTCCTGGATCAGGTTGGACCACAAGTATACCTAACATGATCTATCCTAGAGCAACTTTTATGAATGAAAAATCCTATCAAGCACATTGTCCAGGTTTACATGCTGGTTCCTAGGAATAAACCCTGGGTCTGGTCCTTCTTGTTTCATACTTCTTGTTTGGGACCTTGTTAGTGTTTTATTTATTTGTTTGTTTAATTTGTATGGATGCCAATCCTAACAAGTGACTGATTTGAATTAAGCCTTGTATTAAGCTGTGTGTCCAAATGGTGGAATTCTGGCTTAATGTTGACTTATAAAAAGTGTAGATTTGGTTTGTCAAATTATTATTTGGAAACTAGTTTAAAATTAATCTAAGCAGTAGACTTTTTGTTCCTGTCTTCATAAACAAGATTTATGGCTGTCCAAAGCCAGGCAGTGTTTTATCATGTAGCACTCAGAGTAGGTCTGTCAATTTTATATGGATTAATTGATTTGTTTTCCCTATTGTATCACATGCTTACAAATACATTCTTTTGTAACAATACATTTTGATTATCTTCATTTAGATATCAAAACTCAACAACGGAGTGATGGCTTTCTTTGGTGGTTCAAGAAACTGTATTTTAATTCAGTTGGCATCTTCAATTAATTGGGGAAAATGCATTAATCCTTATACATTTTCCAGTAAAGCTTTAAATGGAGCCCAGCATCAATTGACAAAGTGCCAAGCATGGAATAAAAAGAACAGCATTAGATTTTATTTGTGGAATGACAATTCCAGAAACTGTGGAAACATCATGAATAGAACTTATAGATGGCTTCCAGATCCTAAAGATGTAGAAATATATAGAAGTAGATGCAGCTATTTTAGAAGGCCTTGTATTCTCACTCAGCAAAAGGCAAGGAGAAAAGATGTATTATTTGGAACTAATGTGCCTCAGAAATTACAAGACGTTGCTACTCAGAACATCCAAACCTTCAGATGCTTTCATGGATCATCCATATTGAAAGCTGCTCCAGCTCCACTTTTACTGATGATCTTGAAACCAGTGCAAAAGCTTTTTGCTATCATCCTTGGGAGGTAACTAATCAATATTGTCCAATTCAAAAAGAATGTAACAGTCTTTCTTAAAAAAAGTAGGCATAATTTCTTGTAAATTTTGTGGTGTGTTTACAAAGGAGCAGTTTTGATAAAAGCTCATAGAATGGAAGAAAATACTGAGTTTCTTGTAGCTCTTTTAAAGTTACTGATGTAGCTCATCATATGGTAGCATTTTGGTCTTGGGCAAAAAGCGGAAGAAAACAGCATGCTGCATTCCAATTTTTAAGCTAAAGAGAGCACTACACCACTTCCCTAACCTTGTTCAACTCCTGTTTGAACTTACAACAGCACTGAAAATAGAGTAAAATACAACCGGCCCTTGAAGTTGAGACCATAGCAACCTCCCCCTAACTCATGGGATTGTGATTTGGGCATTGGCAACTGCTGCATATGTATGACAGTCACAAAGTTACATGATTGGTATTTGCAGCCTTCATAGCCAGCTTCTGATAAGCAAAGTCAATGAAGTAGGAAGGAAGTCATAAGTTGTGGTTATGTGTACCTAACTACCGCACCACTTAATGACAGAGTTGCTAGCCCCTACTGTGGAGTAAATGTATAGGAATCTAGTATTTGTACTCTAGCAAAAGTAACAGACTAGTGCTTTGGCACTTTTCTAGCCAGTGATGTGGACACTGTCTCGTGGCCCAGGAGGCAGATAAATGCTATAGAAGCTAAAAGGAATGAAAGGATTTATGCTGCTCACTCACTGCTACTTGGGATCAGTCAGTTGTTGGGTCTACATTAGTCACACGTAGCATCTTGATTGCTAGGAATTTGAGATATAAAATCAGTTCCCAGTTTGTTCTGTAGAATCCAACTTGGATTGCCAGAAATTGGAGCCAGTTTCTTCACTTGGATTTATAAGAGCTTCTGTCTGTTAAGTTCTCATGCATTGAATAGGGTGCGTTATTTGTTAGTTTGGAGAAAAATACATAGAAATACTAAATGTACAGTACATTCTAAATATTTAAAATTCCAACCAGTTTGTGGCTTAAATATAGATTATTCTACTTTTGATAATTGGTATATCTTGCAGACTCTAGGGTTACATCTTGCATTAAACCATAGTGTGGTTTGTTTAGTTGACTCAAGGTTCAATGCAAACCTTAAATTGTTTATTTAGTTGGGTATATTTAAATCATACTTAAGTATGAAATAAACACTTATTTTACTAGTGCAAATTACACAAGAAAATGTTTCTTCATATTATAGATAAGTAGTTGAAGTGGCTAAATGCATTTGAATCTTTTATTACAAATAATATCCTTAAATATGATAAAATAAATATTTATTATTTTACAAAGACTAAAGGATTTTACCAATCTGTAAAGCTTGTTTTGTAGTCCTTAGGTGGAATTGGCAGGATATTGATTTATTGTGCTGTAGTAAGAAACAATTGCACTTTATTTATTTTTTACTTTGACTTCATAACAGCCAAGTTAGTTGCAAACCTCTCATCTGGATATAATCTGTACCCAAGATTATATATATTATATCAATCTAGGGGCAGTTGCTTGAAAATTGTAATATTTGTGTCTTCTAGGAGCATAAGAAAATGGTGGCATGCACTTCCTCCAAACAAGAAGGAGTTATTTAAAGAAGCTGTGAGAAGAAATAAATGGAAGATGGTCCTTGGAATTTCTAGCTTTGGAGTTGTATTTATCCTTTTTTATTTTACACATTTGGAGGAGACACCGATAACTGGACGCACTCGGCTTGTAGTATTTCACAAGGATCAGTTTGCAGAAATGACGGAAATTGAGTATAACATGGTAGGTAATTACTGAGGTAAACAAAACCTTTGTTTCTTGTTTTTTTAGAATGGCCTTTTTTTGTCAAAGTGCTATAATGTATGAACTACATTGAGTTCATCCATTTATTGTAGTATTCTGACTTAGTGCTTTGGCTGTAGCTGTTACAATTTATAATCCCACAAACATTGTTATATTATAACAACTATTCTCTCTCATTCCTTGTTACCTTCTGGGAGGGGGCTTCGTGGTATCCAAAGCAGAACATCCAGATTCAGTCACAGTTTTGTTCCATACAGTATCAATCTTGTGAACTCTCAAGCTTCCGCTTTCCGCTATGTGTTCAAGATGGGCAGTGATTAATATTTATATGTATTTATATGTAAGGCTGTAGGTATATACATATGTATGTATATAGTATGTCTATATGTGTGTTATGTATGTGTACATTTTGAGAGCAGGTAACAGAATTTCATTTTTAATGTGTACCGGTGTGCCCACAGTAAAAAATGACAATAAAGATTATCTATCTATCTATCTATCTATCTATCTATCTATCTATCTATCTATCTATCTATCTATCTATCTATCTATCTATCTATCTATCTATCTATCTATCTATCTCTATCTATCTATCTATCTATCTATCTATCTATCTATCTATCTATCTATCTATCTATCTATCTATCTATCTATCTATCATTATTGCTGAGTAGAAATAATGATAATTCTTTAATATCTGAAAAGACATATGCCCCTTTTCTAGAGAAAATATATATTTGCAGATATCCAATTGGATATCAAAATAAGGGTTGTTAGAAATTAAGGGTATTCTTTTGCTAGTATCTCTGCCCTTCTTGGCTTGTGAAAGTGGCCCAAGGCGTGGTGGTGGTGAATTCTAATGGTGGTGAATTCTTTCAGTGGGAGAGGTTTGTTCCTTTGCATGTTAAGAAGGTTTTGGTTCACCCCCTCCTTAAGAAGCCATCACTGGACCCCCATGATGCTGGACAAACTTTCATCCTGTATCCATGCTCCCCTTTTTGAGGAAGGCGATTGAGAAGGTGGTTATGCAGCAATTTCAGAGGACTTGGATGAATTATCTGCATTTTTTTCAGTTAGAATTTAGAGTTGCATATAGTATGGAAGTAGCATTGCTTGTGCTTTTGGATGATCTGTGGCATGGGTGGGATGGTGGCTTTGTGTCCATCGTTGCCTTACTTGATCGCTTGGTGGCTTTCAATACCATCAACCATGGGATCCTAGATCTACTCAGAGACTGAGGGTAGGTGGCATGGTGTTATGCTAGTTCACCTCTTTTCTGCAGGGTTGGTTCCAGTCAATGGTGGTTGCAGAGGAGAGATTCCGCCCTCAGTGCCTGCTGTGTGGGATGTCACAGGGGTCAATGCTCTTCCCTCTCCAATTTAACATCTACATGAGTTTCCTGGATGAGCTTATCCATCGCCAGGCAGTGAGGTATCATCAGTATGCTGATGATACTCAGTTGGCTTGATACTGATGAATAAAAATAAGTTCAGTATCTGCAAAAAGTATATTTAAACCTCTGCGAATCAGCTCTGGTTTAATTTTGATGGTGATTCCAAGAGGGTATATGATTCAAGTATGTGGTTTGTTAGTGAACTTTCTTGATTTCAGCTACCTTGAGTTTCTGCTTGAAAAAAAGTTCATCATAGACTATAAAGCACTGTTTTTTTTAACAGAATGCTGTGAAAATAGCAGGATTTACCAACCCTTCTGAGCAAACTTTGTTATGTAACCCTGACATTTTAAAATGTGCTCCTTGTACCTGTTGTGAGGCAGAGATAGAGCAAAGACAGCAGAAAGACAGCATAGCAGCAGCCACGTTCTCCAACAAAGGGCCTAATTTACGCTAAACCAATGCAGAAATCATCCTGCACAGAAACTGTTGGGGGAAAAAAAAGCTCTTAATTTTCTGGGACACTGAGCTTAATATAAGATTCACCCCTGACTTGGCCTCGTGGGTGGGTATTTTGCTCTCTCTGATCACTGGGTTTTCAAAATGCCAGGGAAGTTGGTGTGGCTGTTTGTCAAGTTTGAGCCACTCCTAAGGAGGATTTCTTCATCTCTGGCTTCAGTGGAATGTCAGACTGGGCTAGGCATACTGACAGACTTTGGCCTTTCCTGGGCAAGACTTAGAAGAATAACCACTGACTTGAGTCAGGAAATTGTTGTGTTGCTGCCTCTGATTACTAAGCTTCATAAGGTGCCAGGAGCATTAGCAAGGTTGGCTCCTACATTTCTAGCAAAACTTGGTTATGTCAGGATTGTGGCTTGCCTCATATGTTAAATAGTTAGCTCTCCGGAACTGTCGCCTCTGGATCACAGTACAACGGTGAGATATAATGCCACAAAGATATACAGGGCAGGGGAAAAAGTAACCCTCGGTAGTTTTGTCTCCATCTGTTCATTTACCTTGGCTTACACTCAGTTACTGTCCAGAGGCTTAAACTTGCCTGATGATCAAAAAGAATTTAAAAGTAAGGTTTGATCCAAGAGTGTACTGGATAGGTCAAAATGCTGAAAGCTGAATTGAGCTTCCTGTTGTGGAAGCACAGCTTCTTGTTGTTTGGGGAGAAATTGTTACATGATACCCTTGAGGCAAGACACCATTTTTATGTGTTGCAGAAGTCAAAGGGTATAGGAGGTAGTTGGAAGAAAAGTATTATTTGCAGCAAGAATTCTCCTTTCTTCTGCTTATCTGTCTTGGTTACCCTGCAGGATTTGAGTGGCATTTATCTGCATATATGATGACTGCCTTCTGTGTGGTGAAGGCTTCAGTTGATAATAGAAGTGGAAGGAAGAGAAAATGAAGAGAATGAGAGGAACAAAGAATATTTAAAGCACCAAAGGAGAAGCTGCTTTATAATGGCACTTGAATGCAACAGTGGTGTCTGATTTTTTAGCATTTCCTGACGGGGTTTTATAATGAGAACAATTGTTCCACCTTCATTATTAAGCCAATCCAGTGGGAAGGGTATGGAGCTGAATTGTAGCTACCATAAGGGTGTATTTCCTTTTGATTTCAAAGATTGTTCATAGGTTACATTTGATGGAGACTGTGGGGAGGGGGACATGATGTGTCTAAGTGATGTAAACAGCATCGCAGTCTCATTAAACAAGTCCTACCCCTTATCTGATACATTGTGATGAAAGCTGTTTGGGTATCTAATCTTGGCAACTTTAAGACTTGTGGACTTCAACTACCGTGCTGGCTGGGGAATTCTGGGAGTTGATGTCCACAAGTCTTAAAGTTGCCAAGGTTGCACAGCCCTGATGTGGACACTACAACAACAACAACAACAACAACAACAACAACAACAATAATAATAATAATGATGATGATGATGATGATGATGATGATGATGATGATGATGATGATGATGATGTTAAAAAATAATTCCCCATAAAAGCCCTCTATTCAATTTCCTAAACTTTATCTCAGGCAGACTGTGGCATGAGGGATAGCGTTTTTCTTCTGAATAGTATTCTTTCATGTGTTTATTAAGTTGCCTCTATAGATACTCATATATAGTATAGGCCTCTGTTGCAGTTTGAGTCATTTGAGACAATTAATGTACTGTGCTTTTTCCCCCCTCCCCTTTTCCCCATCCACCTTCTTTTTTAAATATTTCAGTGGATGCTACAATTTAAGAATAAAATATTGCCAGAAAAAGACCCTCGTTACCAGGTGGTCAAGAAAGTTGTCACTCATTTAACTGAAAGCAACAAGGACATTCCAGGATTCTCTGAATTTACTTGGACTATCCATGTGGTAGAAGAGCCTAACATTAATGCTTTTGTACTTCCAGTAAGTAATAACTGAAAAGAAAAGATGATGCATAATTAAGAGAGGGAGAGAGAAGAAAACACCTAATTGCTTTCTAAATGGTTATTTTATCCTTTTGCCTACAGAATGGACAAGTGTTTGTTTTCACTGGTTTGCTAAGTGCCGTGTCAGATATCAATCAGCTTTCATTCATTTTGGGACATGAAATTGCTCATGTTATTCTGGGACATGCTGTAAGTTTTGTTTTGTTGGTTTTTTTTTTTTAAAAAAGAAATGTTAAGCTAAAAATTGTTCCACCAGGATAAATCTAACTGCCATAGTGGAGACTGTCGTATTTTCTGCAATGAAGTGGGATAGACTGATATTTTGCACTAAGAAACTGGGTTAGTCTTAATCATCTAGTGATTAATCACTTACTGGTAGTTCACAATAGACAATGTGCAAAATGTTTCAAGGTTAAAACACTCACTCTTGAATTTGAAGCCATTGTTGAAAGTGAATTATAGGTAATATGGCTTCTAGGGAGAATAGGAGAAGAGAGCAAGTGTCTTCCTACTTGGTAAGCTTTCTGAATGCATTTGAGTGGCCACTGTGACATAAAATGTTTGTGTTAGATAGATTATTGGCCTGATTCAGCAGAGATTTTCTTATGTTCTTAAACTAATTGCCAGATGGTTGGTGCATGTTTTTCCCCGTCATTTTAACAAGAGTAGATACGCTGAGCCTTCTACTACATCTTTTTTTGGGGGGGTAATTTGATTGTATATTTTGGGCTGACATTGTTACTGAGGGAAAAGTACTTTAAACATTGTCCTTATAGTTTTATTTCAGGACTAAAATATAGGAAAAGCGAATGATGAGAGAAGAATTAAAACGATACCTTCATTTCCCCACCCCTTTGTTTCAAGGCAGAAAAGGCAAGTCTGATGCACTTCTTGGACTTCTTTTCACTTATTCTGCTCACCATGATTTGGGCTGTCTGTCCTCGAGACAGTTTAGCTGTGATAGGTCAGTGGATCCAGAGCAGGTTTCAAGAGGTAAGTCAACAGAGTCCTGCGCTGTATCTTACGTATCAGTTTGACTAATTCCCAGATTAGTTTGAAATTTTGGAATGCTGGGCGAAACTATAGATTAGCTTCTATGAATAGCTGATACTACAAGTCTCATGATTTTTTCCCGTAGGCTGGTGTGAAGAATGTGATCTCCCTGATTAAAAATTAATGACTACGGATATTAACCAGGATCTCATCTGTGATCTCCTTCATTTTATTACATTGGTCCTACTTTAATCCTTAGTGGATCATGATATTTTCTTTAGTCCGATGCGAAACAATCTTCAGCCTGAAATGCTGTCCGTTTCACCTTTGTTTCACCCACACTTGTCCATTTTTTTGACATTGGCAGTACTGGGAATCCTTTTATCTGCTAATTGGTAGGGTGCATACCTCACTAGATTAGTCAGTATTTGTTTATTGGTATCCCACTTTTATTATTTTTACAAATAACTCAAGGTGGCAAACATATCCAGCATACCTTCCTCATCCTGTATTCCCCACAACAACAGGCCTGTGAGGTGAGTAGGACCAAGAGAGAGTGACTGGCCTGAAGTCACCCTGCTGTCTTTCATGGCTAAGGCGGGACTAGAACTCACAGCTCACAGCCTCCTGCTTTCTAACATGGAGTCTTAACGACTAGACCAAACTGGCTCTCTTAATTGAAACAGTGGACTAATTCATGAAACACATTTTTTTTTTAACTTTCCAACTTTGGACTGTGAGAACTGAGAGGGAATGTTAGGAAATATAGTACTCTTTTATTTTCTTTGCAAATTCTCTGAACCAAGAACAGGGTTTTTTAAAAAAAAGTTTTTTAAACTTTGTTCTAGCAGTTGCATGTATTCTACTGAGTAATGTAGGGCTTTCCTAGAATCAATACTTTAAATTCAGTTGCAGCAGTCCTCATTTGTGGTATTAAATATTGGAAGAATGGTGTGCAGGTTGTGGTTGAGCTGTCTTCTTTTATTTATGTTATTCCTTTAACCTGATCACCCAGAAATAATCCAGAACTTGGCTTCTTGTGGTTGAATGCTGCAAAGCCTATTCATCTGGAACAAAGACGAGAATAAATGCCCTTATTCTTCCTGTAAAACTTCTTATTGCAACTTGTTCTTCCTGCCAGTCAAGAATAAAATCAGAGAGGTAGGAAAAGACAGTTCAGTTGCCTAGCCTAAATCAGCTGAAGGAACTGTCAGGGTGATCAATGGTACTTCAGCACTGAGCTTTCTTTATAGTTCAAAAGATGCCAAGCCCAATTCTTTGCTTCTTGTTATATCTGGCAGCTTCTTTCTCTTCATGTTGTACAACTCGAAAAATTGGGGGGTAGCAAATATTGTTTTTTTCTAGAAGGAGTTACCAGGGAAATCTCTAGGGTTAGGCTTGGTTTTTCCTAGTTTCTAAAGGTATCTGGGTGGGTGTGCTATTCTTACTCTTTAATAAAATTTTCCTGTTCGTAATACTAAGAGATTGAAGATTGCTCACTGGGGAATTGTGGGAGTAAAGTCTGTGCATTTTAAAATGGCTGAGGTTGAGAAACACCGACTTAGATGATAGCAGCAAAATACTGTGGTTTTGTGTGTCTTTCACGTTGTAGTTGATTCATTTCTAGTTGAAAAGGATGATTTCAGAATCTTCTTTTCTTTTCTTTTTGCATTTCCTAGGCCCTTAAAGATCTTTTGAGATTAATGGGTTTGTTTATTAACTCAGGTTTACATACCACACTGGTTGAAAACTCTGAGCTACTTACGAAATCAATATATACAGTTAGTAAGGTTAAAAGACAATGCAGAACCAGGAACGAAAAGCAACTAATAAAGATAACTGACGTCAGAATTATACAGTTCATATTCAGGTCATCTTGCCTTGATATTGCTTTGTAGCACCTTATTACTGTTTTCTGTGTTGTAGTAGATTTTTTTTTTACCTTTCTATTTTAAATTATATGAATGTATTTTAATTTTTTTTTAAATTTCCTGAGGGTATAGATATATATAAATACACAAATAAAGCCTCTTCTCACATTCCACAGATAACTGGGAAAGCCATGGCTAGTGGCTTAGTTATTTTCCATTCCATTATAATATGTTTATGTTTAGGTAAATGATTACTTTATATTTGCTCTTTACAAACAATTATAAGATAAATGTAGATTTGGTCAGGGATTGGTCTTGGGTAATTAGGATAGATTTTTGTTTATTACTTATACCTGTAAAATGGAACGAGTAACTTCTACCGTACAGGTCGGCCTCTACTTACAGCCATTTAGTGACTGTTCGAAGTTACAGCTGTACTGAAGAAAGCAACTTATACAGGCCTAGCAGCATCTCCACATTCCTATGATCAAAATTTGGATGCTTGGCAACTGGCATGCATTTACAGTGGTTGCAGTGTTATTGCTTTTGTGGCTGATCGCTTTTTTCCCAGTCCACTTCTGACAAGCAAAATGAATGGGGGAACCTGGATTCGTTTAACAACTGCATGATTAATTGGACAACTGTGGGGAGTAACTTAACCGCGGCAAAAAAGGTTGTAAAATTGGGTGGGAATTACTTAACAACTGCCTTGCTTAGCAATGGAAATTCTAGTCCCAGTTATTGTTGTAAGTTGAGGACTACCTATAAAAGGTATAAACAAAAGATAATGCATTTATGTATTTAAACTGCATTTGGTAAATTGTGATACGCTACTTTTTCAAATCTAGAAATACATTCCCAATGTAACACACATGGGTGTCAGCTCATCTGGTACCTGTCATTCTTATTTCTCTCAATTGTGTGTGTCTCTCTCTGTGTGTGTGTGTTTGTATGCATACTTTTGAATTATTTTTTGACAATCCTGGCGATTGTTTGGACTAGTTCGGGGTAGGCAACCTTGGCTCTTTTATGACTCGTGGACTTCAACTCCCAGAATTCCTGAGCCAGCATAGCTGGCTCAGGAATTCTGGGAGTTGAAGTCCACGAGTCATAAAAGAGCCAAGGTTGCCTACCCCTGGACTAGTTCCTGCAGTTTTCTTGGCAAGATTTCAGGAGTGTTTTGACATTGCCTGCTTCCTAGGGCTGAGAGAGAGTGGCTGGCTTCTGGCCCAATGGCAGGACTAAAGTCTGCTGATGCCATAACTACTACACCAAACTGTTTCTGATTTTTTGTTGGATTTTAATTTATAGAATGCATGAGACAGTAGCGTGCAGCCAAGAAAAATGGCAGCATTTAGCATTTCTTCTGTTTCCAGCAATGGTTTTGATCCCCACCAAGGACCTTATTACATTCCCTCATCACCATCTTCTTAAACTACTGAACAAGCTCTACATGCAGCTGCTTTTAAAGATTACCTGAAAGCTACAGTTAGTGCAAAAAGTTGTGGACTAGAGGCTTATTGGCTGTTGTCCATGATCCTTATTAGCATCTGATTTAAACTGTAGATTTTCATCTATGTTGCTCTTTAAAGCTTGGCTGTAAAATTTTATGCAGAATCTCTGGAATTCCTGACAATGGGATTAGAAACAGCTGGTTCTTCTCCATTTTGGGGAAGTTGAGCGGGCCAAAGCCCAGAAGCAGTTCATCTGGTAGAATAAGCTCTTTGGAATGACCTCCATTGGGGAATCAATTAGTGCCGGCATCTGCCTTTTAGAAGAAATTGAAGATGGGTGTTTGGGAAGTGATCCCACCTGTTTATTGTTAGCAGAATTGTGGTTTTTGTGTTTTATTTCTATATTATATATAGTGTTTTAATTGGTTATTTATTTATTTATATTCCAGCTTGGCAAATATGTCCGTAACACACCTTCCTTTTCCTATTTTCCCCACAACCACCATCATGTGAGGTGGGTTGGGCTGAGAGAGAGAGTTGCTGGCCCAAAGTTACCCATCTGCCTTTCATGGCTAAGGTGGGATTTGAACTCACAATTTCCTGCTTTCTACCCTGATGCTTTAACCACTAGGCCAGGGGTAGGCAACCTCGGCTCTTTTATGACTCATGGACTTCAACTCCCAGAATTCCTGAGTCAGCTATGCTGACTCAGGAATTCTGGGAGTTGAAGTCCATGAGTCATAAAAGAGCCGAGGTTGCCTACCCCTGCACTAGGCCAAATGTAAGCTACCAAGAGTCTGTTTGGATTTCAGTGGGGTATATTTCAATAAAAAAACAATAAATCTATACTCCTGAGTATTCTTATAAAGTAAGAATTGTAGAGAGTCGAGAGTCCAATGCTTTGTTTGGAAGAAAGCTAGAGATAAGTAAGCCATGTCTTTTGCAGATCTTATTAATCCAGGAAATGAAGCATTTGATTTCAGGAGGTGCCGATAGGCCCATCCTGCTCACTATGTGTGCTCCCAATTTTTTTCCCCCTTTTAAAATTCTACTCACTATGAAGCTCTACTTATATTACTAAACAAATGCACCCTTGCATTTAGCAGAAATTCAATGAGGATAATTTTCAGGTAGCTTTTGATAAGAAACTGGTTTATTTCAGAAAGTAGCAAGTCTAAACACTGTGGTACTTTTGCTCTTCTTTCATTCTAGTTACTTTTTGATATGCCATACAACAGGACTTTAGAAGCTGAAGCTGACAAGGTTGGACTTCGGTTTGCTGCTAAGGTAAGAATTGCCTTTCTTAAAAACATGTTAAAGTTTCAGTTGAATTAATTCTCAGTAGACGGTGTTGCTGACAAATAGCTTCCCCCTTTAGTTGTAATGTCTTTTCATCTTTAATTTTAGTCTTGGGATTATTTTCTTCCACTAACATTCATTTCTTATTACACTATACACTTATAGTCTATATGTGACATGCATATTATTAAATACCATCACTGCCACCTAGTGATAATAAAACAGTATATATTAGGATTTTAGAATATGTGAACTGTTTGGATTGCTAAATACAAGATTATATTTAAATATTGTTGCTGAAGTTCTAGTGCAGAGGTCCCCCAACCTTTTGGGTACCAGGGACCGGTTCTGTGGAGAGAGGTTTTTCCACGGACCGGAGGGTGCGTGGTTTTGTCTGCTGCCTGCATCCCGTAGATGGTGCTTTGCTTTTTTGTGCGGACCAGTTGGCATGCTGTGGCCCGGTACTGGTCCACGGACCGGGGGTGGGGGACCCCTGTTCTAGTGCATGTTAATTAACAACAATATCAATAACTTTTCTTTATATTTGTGGACCAGAATTCTTCAAATTCCTTTCCAGGATATTATTGTTTATACAATGATGAATACATTTCAATGGTTTCTATAGAAAAATCACACTGTTACTACTTTACTACAATAATATTCATTCCTTTCAATAAAGGGAAGATGGGGTAAGTAAAATAGTCTTTACTTGATCAGTGACCAGTACAAGAAAAGATGGGAGTAAGCAGTGAAATCCAAATAGCTATCTTCTTTCAATCCATAACAACATTTATTAAACAATAGAACATAACACATTCCTACACCCCACATGTTCTCCACTGCTTTTCATACATGCACTGTGGTGCTGATATGAAAATCCAAGCTTGTTTTTGTTGCCAAGAGAGTTGTATGAACACAGGTGCTAGTCAACTGCAGCAGGCTTTACCATACCACATTCATACCCTTACATTATAAAACAGCTTTTTACAATGGGTCGCACAATATAAGTAGTATATGAATATTTAATTACACATTTATTTAATGTATTAAATTGATTTATATGGCTACCCATTTCACAAATTCAATTTTTCACTAAAAGCGAAGGGAAAAAAAAAACTAATAGTGGTCACAGAAGATATATCCAAAAAAAACCCCATTATTAAAGATCTCTCAATGGGCATTTAACCTCTCGGCCCTGAGCCCTGGAGCACATCCAGATCTTCAAGCTTTATGAAAAGCCAGAAAGCTCAGAGCCAGTCTGATCCTGGGGTATATATAGTTTTCCATTTACTGGAGTCAGTGAGGCTACAAATATTTGTTAAATAAAACTTTACGGTATAGAAAAATATTAACCATTTATTTCTGTAGTGTTTTCTTCAGTACCTTCTATATTTGTAAAGAATATTTTAAAAGTCTTGTTTTTATTGTTTTCACATTGCTCTAGCAGTTTTTTCATATGTTTGTGTGTGTGTGTGTGTATGAGTGTGCGTGCGCACACGTTTGTTTTGCTGATAATGGTCCATATCTTAGTTCAGGTGATTTTGTTTCTTTTTGCAGAACTGGTATCTCCTTTTCTTATATTTGCATGTGAGTCAGTTACTCACCTTCCGTTCTTCTGTTCCAGTTAAATACGATGGCTTTCTCTTGTCACCCTCAAAAATTTTCAAGCATTCAACAGCAATTTTGCAAATTACTTGATTTGTTTCTTGTAATCAGCTGGTATTTGATATTACAGTATTGGCATCTGTTAATACTTGTGCTAACTGTTTATTTGTAACAAGCTTCAATGTAGGTAGCCTTATTCTGTTGTTTTTGTGCTGCTCTACAAGTTCAATTATGTTTTGTTTCAATTCTTTTTTAGTTAGAGTGCCTGATTTGGGAATAAAACAATTCAATAGTTATGCTAGATTTTTTATTTTCTTATTATTATTCCATTCACTTCTAAAGTAAGGAGGTCCTACAATTACTTTGATTTCATAATAAGGTATGTCTCAGTTCTTGCAATGAAAACAGTTCAGGAGTATTCCTATGCTTTCTTTCTCATGCTATTTCTTTGCTGACAGCAACTTCCCTGTCACAGTACAGTGCCTAATGAAGATTGTGACTTCAGCAAAACATTGAATCTAACAACGGACTTCTAGTTTATCAAGGCTATAAATCATCTCAGTGTTTGAGCCAGTCATCAGGTTAGAAACTGGGAAACCATGAGTTCTAGACCTATCTTAGGTACAGCTAAGCCAGTCACTCTCTCTCAACCCTATGAAAGAGGCAGTGGCAAACCACTTCTGAAAATCTTGCCAAGAAAACTTTAGGGACTAGTCTTGGTAGTCACCAGGAGTCAAGACTGAGTCAAAGGCGCCTTCCCAAAAACCTAATGACTTACTGTATCTTGTGAGTTTCAGCATGCTGAAGTCTTAGGAAATTCCCATATAAACCTATATGATTAATAGATAACTTTTCTTTGTGTCAAGAGAGCAGACAGCGATGTTTACAGGATTTCTAATTTGTTGTGCGAGGTATTTCTGAGAATGCCTTTCCTAAGCAGTTTTGTGCATATATTTTCTAGGCTTGTATGGATGTAAGAGCCAGTTCTGTCTTCTGGCAGCAAATGGAACTGGCTAAGACTTTGCAGAATGAACCCCAATTACCAGAATGGCTTTCTACACACCCATCACACGAGAATCGAGCTGAACAATTAGACAGACTGATACCAGAGGTTAGTCACCCTTTGTAAACCTTGTGTGCTCTGTCTCATTTGTTAATCACAGAGAGTTTCACTCCACATGAAATAACTTAGAAATGAGATAATGAGGGTGTCCACTCTCTTTAAAGTGTTGCTGATAAATATAAATAATGTGTTTTACAATCTACGAGCAATGATGCTTTACTTTGTCTTTCCCTTTTTTTCTAAACAAAATTGTCACCAGGTTGCATGCTGTCAATTTGCACTGTGTTTTGCAATCCATGCATAGATACTTCAAAATAATAATAAAATAAATAGTACAGAAATTGGCTAGTATAGACAAAACCTGAGATGACAGGGGTTACTTTTTATAATTGACTTTCCAGTTGTCCCCCCAGTCAGATGTTCTGTGGTAAGAATACTAAGTGGACTGATACATGTATGATCTATTTATTATTCTGTCTCATTCATTTGTTTAGTCCCCTAGCCATTGGGTATTGAAAAGTTTGTGTTACTCTACTCTTCCGTGTGTTCTTGTGGGAGTTCCCACCTGTAAATTGCTTTCTCTTAGAACTGATGTTATTGTATATGTGTGCCGTTTTCCCCAGCTGTGATTTTCATCCTTGTTCAAAGAAATAATTGTGTGGAATTCTGCCCAGAGGATTCAGAATACTGATAGTGGTTTGTGATGTAGCAAATAAGGAGGAAAGGTGTATAATGAAATAATATATAATGTATGCGTGCATCTTCTGGCAGTCATTGGCACACTAAAGCACTACATCAGAAGTACAGGTAGTCCTTGACTTGTGATCGCAATTGAGCCCAAAATTTCTGTTGCTAAGCAAAACAGTTGTTAAGTGAGTTTTGCTCCATTTTACAACCTTTCTTGCCACATTTTTTTAAGTGATTCACTTCTGTAGTTACGTTAGTAACACGGTTGCTAAGTGAATGTGGCTTCTCCATTGGCTTTGCTTGTCAGAAGGTCGCAAAAGGTGATCACATGACCCTGGGGCACTGCAACCATCATAAATATGAGCCAGTTGCCAAGTGTCCAAATTTTGATCACGTGACCGGGGAATGCTTCAATGGTTGTAAGTGGGAAAAATGGTCATAAGTCATTTTTTTTCAGTGCCATTGTAACTTTGAACAATCACTTAATGAATGGTTGTAAGTTGGGGGCTACCTGTATGTGGAATACATATAGCTGATTTCAGTGGAGCCTCTCATCTAGTAACACATAAAACTTATTCTCAGTATAATGAAGTATATAGAAATATGCATCATTTCTCTATTATTTGTGGATTTGCTAGATACATGGAATATAAATGATGCTTGTATTTAATAAGTGTAGAGAAATATAACAACTCTGCTGAGTTAAATATCATCTAGACCAGAGAATGAAAGCAGCCAACAGGAAGCCTGTGGGAAATTCACAGTTAGGGGAAAAATAAGTAGAGTTTTATGTTGTAGCCTAAGGCAGAAATCCTCAGCTTCATTGATCAGTGGCACACTTGGAATTTTGAGAGGTTATTTTGTGGGCATTGGACTGCCATAGTGGTGGATAGATGTCCTTTAATAAAATTGTGGTGGCAGTGGACATGACCAACCTTGGTCTCTTTCTTTTTTTCTTTCTTTTTTTCTTTCTTTCTTTCTTTCTTTCTTTCTTTCTTTCTCTCTCTCTCTCTCTCTCTCTCTCTCTCTCTCTCTCTCTCTCTCTCTCTCTCTCTCTTTTCTTTCTTTCTTTCATCCACGCATAGGAAGCATGGAGCTTAGACTGCATCAAAGGAGAGATTTGTGAACATATTAGAACTGAAGGTCACCATACTGGGAGCTTTTGCAGTCATTCATTAGGCGAGATTCGCACTAAGCAAGATCAAATGACCAAATTAATCTTCATGTTAATCTGTGATATTTGCCACATTGTTATCTTGCAATTTTAAAGCTTCCATGTCCAAAGAGGCCACATACTGGAGGATCTGGGCAACATGAACTGTTAAGAACAACATATGTGCTTCCTTCAGTATGTTGATGGTGAGATCCCCAACACACTGTGGAGGATTCTTCCACCCTCCCGTATATGTATATAAGGGATAGTGAAGTAGATAATGAATCAGATTTTCAGCTGAAGAAAATAGCATTAAGGTTAAAAACACTTTTGCATCCTGCAGAACAGGTAGTCCTCAACTTACAAACAAATGGGGACAGCAGTTTGGATCGCTTAGCAAGAAAATCGTTAAGTGAGTCATCACATGACCAGACCCGATTTTATGTCCATTTTACCATGGTTGTTAGGTTAATCAAATGGTTGTTAAGTGAATCTGGCTTTCCCCAATTGACTTTGCTTGTTGGAATTTAGCCGGGAAGATCACAAATGGTGACCTGCAAGATGTTGCAACTGTCATAAATGCAAGCCAGTTTCCAAGCACTGAATTACGATCGTGTGACCATGGAGGTTCTCCAGCACTGAGATGGAGACTCCACCATTGGGTAGTAGACTGTATTCCTGCCCAATCAGATCAAGTCAGCCAAAGTTGCCACGCCCGTCCTGGACCGTGATCTTCAGTCTTTGACTTGATCTTGCCCAGGACAGACGTTGCAAGTTTGGCTCTAGGCAGGTACAGTCAGTGGTGGATCTCCATTCCCTTT
>NW_015386337.1:208894-228193 GCF_001527695.2 Protobothrops mucrosquamatus
ATTATCCAAGTTAAAGTAAAGTCAAACATAAAAAGCAAGCTTCCAAAGTTGGTTCGTCTGCTTACAAGTAAAACTCACAATTAAATTCAAGTTGCAGCGGTGGCGGCGGCTTCTAGCTTCGCCGAAGCGAAGGCGTCCTGGATCGCGGAGAATCCTCGGGGCTCCGGAGGAGTTCTCACCTACATCGTCCATATAGGACAACTCGGGAACTCAACTCCTACCCCGGGCAGCTCACCTATCCCCTTATGCCCAGGGGAAAGGTATCAAGCCGTTTGACAGCTGATGCTGGCTGTCAAACCGGCTTTTACGCGAAACAGGCGGGAGGCAGCAAACAGCTGCGACCGACGAAGTCGCCTGCCACCGGAAGTCTCTTCCTTCAGTATGTTGATGGTGAGATCCCCAACACACTGTGGAGGATTCTTCCACCCTCCCGTATATGTATATAAGGGATAGTGAAGTAGATAATGAATCAGATTTTCAGCTGAAGAAAATAGCATTAATGTTAAAAACACTTTTGCATCCTGCAGAACAGGTAGTCCTCAACTTACAAACAAATGGGGACAGCAGTTTGGATCGCTTAGCAAGAAAATCGTTAAGTGAGTCATCACATGACCAGACCCGATTTTATGTCCATTTTACCATGGTTGTTAGGTTAATCAAATGGTTAAGTGAATCTGGCTTTCCCCAATTGACTTTGCTTGTTGGAATTTAGCCGGGAAGGTCACAAATGGTGACCACTGCAAGATGTTGCAACTGTCATAAATGCAAGCCAGTTTCCAAGCACTGAATTGCGATCGTGTGACCATAGAGGTTTTATGATAGTCCTAATTTCCAGGACAGGTTGTAAGTCACTTTTTTCGAGGCCATCGTAGGTTTGAACCATCATTAAACAAATGATCATAAACTGAGGACTACCTGTAGCTCATATTCAGAAGCATATTGCTTCCAGTGCTAAAGGTTATACATAGCTATCATGAAAAGCAGTCATGAATGGTCTTAATTCCATTCTAAAGCTGCTGAAATGTCAGTGATAATCATTTGTAATCGCAAATACTATAATTTAATTACGTTTTATACGAAGAACTTCCCTTTTCTGTCCTGACTTTCTCCCTACTTTTAACTTCATTGGATGTCCCCAGAACTTAGTATTATGAAGGACAAAAATGTTTTCCTTTGTTGTTTCTACAGAATACCTAGTATTTTGTTATATTATATGCACGAATGCTATCTTTCTTTTTACTCACATATTTTAAAATGAAAAAAGTGAAGGTCATAATTCTTCACTATAACAAAGTAGTTGCAGTCATGTGATTATTTTGATTAGTGTTTCCTAGAATTTGTTCCAAGTTGGCAATATTCTTTTTAAGACAGGTATACTGCATAGCAGAGGTCCCCAACCTTTTGGGCACCAGGGACCGTTCCGTGGAGAGAGGTTTTCCCGTGGACTGGAGGGTGTGTGGTTTTGTGTGTTGCCTGCATCCCATGGATGGGGCTTTGCTTGTTTGTGCGGACTAGTTGCTGGCATGCCACGGCCTGATACCGGTCCATGGACCGGTGGTTGGGGACCCCTGCTATATAGGGTATCTCGAGTATGATCATAGGACATTACATAAAAACATTACATAAAACAGTATGATATTGACATTTTTTCAAAAAAAAAAAATCCTATTAAGCCTAGACAAAGAATTTGCTGCAAATGGAATTGATGATTTCGGCAAACTATCCATCACATTCATGTGATTCCTTCCCAGGACAGTTGTTGCCATCTCAGACTCCATCAGTAAAGTTTAGATATTTTGTTCAAGTTTTAGCACTGTGCATACATGTTTGCATTGAATAAAATTTGTCATTGAAATGCCTTTTCCCTGAGTTTAGTTACTGTTTTCCTCTCTTCTCTTCCTCCTCCTCTTCTGATCTTCAGTGTTATTTTTTATTTAGCTGTTCTAAATAATCAGCTCCAAATAATTTATGAATAAGTTAAAATATTTGTTAATTTCTCTGTTTGGATCATGTGAATTTGTAGTCTCCACAACTCTCAAATTATTGGGAATATTGAAGGAGATCTTTGAGTCTAAATTTCTGATTTGTAGCTGAAAATTTAAGCGTTTACCCTATCTCCAGTTTTCATCTACAAACTAGCTGAAAATTTGAATGAATCCTGCTGTATAATTCCTGCATTTAACTGAACGTAATTAAGTTAATGCTAACTGCTAAAGTTTAATTGTTAGTTTCAAAAAGGAGGGATTTTCATATTTTTACTAATCAAATGTCAACCTATACAGCTGTGATTGTGGGTCATTTCCATTATTGTACTTCGCATATGTTTTTCTTTTGAAGCAGCTCCACACACCTTAATGCTGGAGAATACCTCCTGAAATGGAAAGACTCATGGTTACATTCATGCTTTTCTGTTTTGTGACCATAATGCATATTAAAATATATTGCTATATTCTTATTGAAAGATGGTGTTATTGTTATTTTACAGATCTAACCCTCCACTCAGTGTCATAGTGTTAGAAATGAGAGGAATCTTGATGCAGTAAATCATGAATACTACTGTATGTTAAAAACTTTCCATGAGTATAACCAAATGCTTACTTACATTGAGAAACTAAGAACTCATTCTCACTTCTAATCTGCTGAGACTGGAAGATGACAATTTTTTAAAACACAGGCACATTTATTTAAGGAAAAGCTATTACTTTTATAGCAAGAAGTGGAAGGAGATTTTCAATTTAGCATGGAAAAAGAAATCCTTGAGGAGAGATCTGAAATACAGAATTGGTTTGAAGAGATTTAAGATAAGCAAGTCAGAGGGGAAATTTAACACTTGGATGATCGAAGATAGATGGAGAAAAATATTCTGGGAATGTATAATTTAGGATACTGTGTATGCTGCCGATCTGTGAATATTTGTGTAAGCAGATGATAAGGAGACAAACTTGTGTGGAGACCATAAATTATTTTTTAAACTGTGTCATTGGTTCCCAAACTGGGATTATTTCTACTTGAGATATTGAATCTGAGGCCGGGGTTAGCACTGTAATTCAGGAGACTATATATATTGTTTACTGTGTTTTTCCTTTAACATTTATTTTACTTGACTATAAAATTGTAAGGTTTGCAAAAACAAAAATGGTGTTTACAAATCTTTGAAGTCCTGTTCCTTGGGGATAATTCACAACCTGGCCTTTTTAAAGGTAATCATACTTCCAATAATCCGAACTCTTAAGTGATACAATAGATGTTGTTTTCTGTATACATAATGAAGGTGGCATCTGCTTTGGGGAAGCAACCAGAATTTGGCAGAAAGTACAGTGTATACTTATATACTTAAGGGATGTGGTGTAAAGAGGCTTCCTATTAGACAAGACACAGCTAAAGCTTCCATCGGCATAATTTATCTGTTATCTTTTAGGCCAGTGATGGCGAACCTTTTAGAGACCGAGTGCCCAAACTGCAACCCAAAACCCACTTATGCATCGTTGGGTGCTGGGTGGGCGTGGCCCATTGGCTGGGTGTGGCTGCGGTGGTAACGGCAGACTGGGTGGGACTAAAAAGTTCAATCAATCAATTCCAACTTTCCAAGATCTTTTTTTTCCCCGTGAGAAGTTGAAATTGACTGATTGATTGAACCTTTTTTTTGTTTTTGCACATGGCGGCGGAGGCCTAAAGCAAAAAGGTTTTATAAAACCCAGCTGAAGGCCTAGGACTGGGGCGACGGTGCGCGTGCCCACAGAGAGGGCTCTGAGTGCCGCCTCTGGCACCCGTGCCATAGGTTCGCCACCACTGTTTTAGACCATCTTCAAATATCACAACTTTTGTGAAGTTAATAATCTCAACTTGTATACATTTGTGATGCTATGCCAGATTGGGGGTGGGAAGAACTACTAGCCTGTAAGAAATATTGGTCCGACCAGTAATGCTAACTGCAGGCTCAGGAAAGTTCTAGAAGTTTCGGGTAAATCGTGTTGTTCTGTCTTTGTGCATCTCTGATCACATTAAATTTCATGCGGACTTTACGCTGAGCCATAAGGTGGAACGTTCACAAGGGCAGAATTGAAATAATAATTCTCAGTTCATCGTTTTTAATAGCTTTTGCACGCTATCAAACAATATAGACTGCTTGTGCTCGCTAGGTACGTGTCAAGAAAGTGTTTCTAACATTGAACACACATTTAAGAGGTCTCTGCCTTGCAAGAAAGGAGCAACTGGCTGGGCTTTAAACTATTTCTGAGGATTGATGCTTCTTTTCCTGGCAGAGTTCCTGTGTCTTGAAAGAGCCTTTATGAGCAGAAATAAATGAAGACACTATTTCCTAACATAGGATCGTCATCTTTTTTTCTGTTTTTGACTGTTCAAAGCATAGTAATTTCTAATTGAGTAGTTATCCCTTCCAGACCTCTCTTATAGATCTGTTATGCCCCAAAGCACAAATGAAGCTGAATCATGCACAGCATACCTTTCATCTAGTAAGCCCGTGCCTTCTTATCTGCCAAAGAACAAATAATATTTTAAAAAATGCTAAATAACAATGAATGAACATTGGGATGCAGTGTGGATTACAGCTGATATCAGATTAAATCTCAAGAGAGTGCTTTAATCACGCTGTGAATTTCTTGAGCTGTTTTAAATGGCAAAGGTGGTAATGGGCCAAGATTAGGCTATTTTTCTTGCTAAGATTCAATTCTGCTAGGATTCCTTCTAAGTCAGTTCAATAAAAGGAGGATTTCCCAGGAAAATTGAGTCTGGGAATTAGATACGAACTGTCAAGTATTGGCATTGTTTGATTTAATTAATAAAGCAAACATGTAGCTTTCTATAATTTAACACATGGAAGAAGGAAATGCATTGATAATGATATTAATACAATACTTATTCCTATCAGTCCCAGAATCTTTTTTTTTTTTGGCTTAACTACTTTCTCCAAAATATAATGAAAACTACAAGCCAAGGTACTTGAAGTGTGCCCAAAGAAAACATAAGGCAAAGTATAAATGTGTATAGTGACACTGAATATTGATTTTATTTTTTCCTTCACCCTACTGGTAAAAAGAAATGTTCAGTGAAATTTACATATAGTGTGTTCACTTGTAACAGCTAAAGATACACAATATTGCATTACTTGTAACAACTAAAGATACAACTTTAGTTGGCAACTTTAAGACAGGTGGACTTCAATTCTCAGAATTCTCTAGCATGGCTGGCTCAGGAATTCTGGGAGTTGAAGTCTACACACCTTAAAGTTGCCAAGTATGGAGACCCCCTGCTCTAGAGCAGTTCTTACATCCCAATTCAGCTTCCTCTGTTCCTCCAGTATCCAACTGTCAATCTGCATTCAATTGCCAACTTCCAGCATTCAATTTGCAATAGAGTTTTCTATAAGGCTCCCATTTTCCAGTGTTCTCTTTATCCACACTGATAACTTAGCCAATGTTTTAAAACAAACAAAAGGCCCAACACCTAGGTGTATGTCCTGTGATAGAGATATAAAGCTAAGTATCATCAGCATATTGATGATGCCTCACCCTGAACTGTTGTATTGCTTCATGTAGATATTAAATGGGAGAGGAAAGAGAACTGAGCCTTGGGCACCCCACAAAGTAGGGGCTGCAGTCTGATCTCTTCCCCCCTCCTGACATCAACACTGACTGGAACTGACCACAGAAGGAGGAGGAAAATCCACGCAACACAATGCCACCCAGCCCCAACTCCCAAAGCAGTTCCGGAAGGATACCATGATGGTATCGAAGACTGCTGAGAGGTCAAGAATAATGAGGATGGCTGGACCATCCTGCTCCCACCAGAGGTCATCTAAGAGCGCAATCTCAGTCCCATAACCCTACCTGAACCCTGACTGAAAAGGATCCAGACAACCTAGTTTGCTCTAAGTTGAATAGTAATTATTGCAGCATTTACAGCTCTCCCATTATTTCTGCCTGCCCTGTAAGATCCAACAGGGTGGGCAAACCCCATCCATTAATCAATGTATCTGAAGAGCTCTCAAAAGCAGGCCTTCTTTGTCATGGTGCCTGTCTTCTAGAAGAGCATCTTCCCCAGATGCTATTGCTCTGGCTCTGCAAGTCTTTAGACATTTAAACCTGGCATTCCCCCCTAAGCCAGGGGTAGGCAACCTTGGCTCTTTTATGACTCGTGGACTTCAACTCCCAGAATTCCTGAGCCAGCCATGCTGAGGGGAAAGGGAGAGGTTTCCAAGCTGAGCCATGCTGGCTCAGAAATTCTGGGAGTTGACGTCCACGAGTCATAAAAGAGCCAAGGTTGCCTATCCCTGCCCTAAGCTCTAGGATAAATGGTTGGTGTGCTCATTTGATCTGTATGGTTATAGTATGCGTTTTCCTCATGACATGCTATTCGTTGTTGTTGGTTTTGTTGTTATTGTTCCTGTTGCTGTTTTAGCTATTGCATTGATTTTAATTGTGTTCCACCCAGAATTGCTTTGAGTTGGGGCAGACGTGTAAATCAAAATAATAAATTAATGCTGTGTAGCTTCATATGTTTTCTACTTGCTTTGGTGAAAGAAATGGGGCTAGCTGAACAAAAAACAAGGAATTAGCACTAGTTAATGCTAGAAGAAGGTAAGTTGTTGTTAAGGGGCAGATAGCACAGCTTTCCCTTTAACATTAGCAGGCTTTCAAAATGAAATTAGCATCAATTGGAGGGTATAAATAATGGGGGGTTTCCCTTGCTTAAATCCTGAAAAAAAATCCTTCTCCTGGAGGGGCTCTTTATGTGGGGAAAAATTAGTGCCTTTAGAATGAAGTGTTGATGTCTCAGAAAAGGGAGGGACTAAGCTTGACCAAGAGACTGAAAGTATATGAAATCCATTCATTTAATGACCTTCGAAATTACAACGGCACTGAAAAAAAGTGACTTATGATCGTTTTTCACACTTATGACTGTTGCAGGATCAATGGTCACGTGATCAAAATTTGGACACTTGGTAACTGGCATGTATGTATATTTAGGATAGTTGCAATGTTCCAAGGTCCCGTGGTCACTATTTATAATCTTCCCAGCTGGCTTCCGACAAGCAAAATGAACGAGGAAAATCAGATTTGCTTAACAACTGCAGTGATTCACTTAACAACTGTGACAAAAAAGATCGTAAAATGAGGCACAACTCAATTAGCAACTGCCTTGCTTAGTAATGTAAATTTGGGGCCCAATTGTGGTCGTAAGTCGAGGAGTACCGATTATTCTGCCTTTATGGCGCTAGGGATCAATCAGTCTGAAGAATTGCTTTGGCAGGCTTTCCAGGTTCTGCCACAGTATCCTATTTGCGATAAAGTTCATTCAGAAATTCAAGCGATCCTTGTTTCCTAAGTTTGGCAGCCTTCTGGGGTTTGATGCTGTTGGAAACATTTGGAAGGAAAGGTGTCAAACCTCTGCCTATGCCATATTCATTATTTTCTTATTTTAGGTCTGGGAACATCTAAATAGCAAGTATGCATTAAAATTTGTAGACAGATTTCATGATTAATTATTCTGCTCTGTTGAAGCAAATTGCATAACGTTCAGTCCATACTTCAAAAAAAGGTTTCTTCTTTCATTTCCTTATACTGACACAGGAACACCTTTGGGAATGATGGAAATGGGGCAGCACAGCAGAAAATTACCCTTTTTGGAACATTGCAGAGATGAGATTTGTAAATATGGAAAAAATGTATTTGCCCAGACCTAAGACTTTATTTCCACATGCAGATACATGCAAGCAGCCATTTTTTTAGATTGAAGTCCAAAATACACTATTGAGGAAGCGTAATTGGACTAAATGGAATTTTATTCCAAATAAATAACAATAGATCTCACCGATATTTGTTTCCATACAGTGTTATTTCTGTTGTGGAAATGCACCATAGGTCAAGCTAAAACCCAGTAGCAGGTTTTAAACTACTTTGTGGTCTACAACATTATTGGCACTAAATAAAATAAAATATCCTGCACAAGGCATTCCCTCGGTGAGTCTAAATTTTCAGTGCCAGCAATAAATCTTCATTCAGGAAATTGTTGCAAATATCATTTTGACGGGCCTAAAGTTTCAGAAGGTTTCATGCTGAGCATAACCCTCTATCTCTCATGCCTATAGCCTTCATCTTGTATTTAATGGATGATAAAACAGTGTGAAGTATGTTTAATCAGGCCCTTCTTACCTCCTCAAACTTGCACAGACAAAATACTACTTTAAGCTATGCTGTGTCTTTTGTGACTTTGTCTCTGTTGCCGATGTTCTGCTAATTTAGATAAATAAATTAAAGGAAGGGAAGATGGGTACAATACTCTGTTTTTACCAAAACAAAAAACAAAACAAAACAACAACCACCAAACACTGCAAGATTTAAAAAAAAACATGCTACATTGGTATGAAAGGAACTGAATTTCCTCTTTTTAAGAAATAACCCAAATCGTTATGCTTGGCTTGAGTAATACCATTTGACATTAATGCAGTCATGCAGTGGCTTATGTTCAACAAGAGAATACGAGAAAACTCTGTCACTACAAATATCTGTGAAGTTATTGATTGGTAAGTGAAAATGACAGGGTCTACAGCTAGCGAATTTTTAGAAGCAATATTGAGAAGACCATGTGCAAATCAAAAAGTTACTTTGATTTTTTTTCTAAAAGTATTGGTAGTGTGCAAAATAGGTGGAAGTGTTATATTTAAAAAAAATACTTCAGAGAAGTTTTCAATCCACGCCAACAATATTAAATTGTAAATGAGGCAAAACTGAGGTTTTTGTTGGAATTATGGATTTCTGGGGTAAATGTTGGTGATGAGCTTTTTGTTTGTGTCATAACACATCCTTTCTCTCTTTGCAGGCACTTAAAATAAGGGAAAGTTGCAACTGTCCATCTTTGCCTGGTCAGGATCCCCGCCTTATATTCCAGCTGAGTATGCAGCATCTCTTGCAAGCATCTGGAGATCAAAAAAAGCCAAATATCACTCCTCTTGGTTCTGGCCCCCCTAACATTAAACTTCCATTCGCCAAAAAGGATACAATGCCAGTAGACCATGTCACAGGAAAATAACACTCTGGATGAAAGCCAAAATATTTCTGGATATTTTTATCCAAATGCTCATCACATAGTGGATCATATGCCATAGTTTTTTGTGTAAATACTGATGACAACATGAAGAGAACGATGTGAATCATGACTATGATTTTTTTCCAGTCCTAATGTAGATAAGGAACATAATGTTTGGATGGATTGGCAGAAGATGGCTTCTTATACACAGGGTTGTAATTCATCCCTCTTTGGAGTTGCCTGAAACTTACTTCATAGAAGTGTGGATTCTACTTACATAACAAGATATCTACCAAGGGCTGTTGCACCAGATACTCAAAAACAAAGAAATGATTGTCCAATTAAAATGCCTATTATTTATATCACATTATAATACCCAGCTTTATTTCTATATGAACCGTCAGGAAGGATTTTCACTTCTGGTTCTGGAAAAATTAAAATCTTGCTTCTCTTTGAATGTCTGTTTAAATATGGCTCCTGTTTGCACGGTGCATTTAAGTTATATTCACTAGCTCACAGTCTATTGTAAGCTTTGCACACCTTTGTTCACCTTGTGTTGAATTGCAAAAAAAATTGCACTGTCTTGTCTCAAGAAGCAATGTGCAGTAAACTGTACAATGAACCGGGCAGAACATTATCTAATTTGTTGACTTCATGTTGAGTTTCTCTTTCATTTCCAAAAGACAGGTTGAATGGGGTAAAGTTAACCTTGTGTTACAGTATGCTCAACTGGTGACTACAAGACTACATCCATGTTGTTTTCTTAGTGTCGATAAGGAAGTAACTTCTTGTTGCCATCTCCTGGGATATTTTTTTTTTATTTCCAATTTCTTCTCCAGCTTTGACATTTTCTCTTGGTCTCCCATTCAGATTGTAAGAAAATCCAACCATGCTTAGTTTTGAGATCACTACATATTGTAGAGCAAGCCCAAAGTGTTGTGGAAATAAATACAAGTAAACGTAGCAGAGGTTTCATACTTAAATCAACATGAGTACTGTATGAAGACTTTTTTTTTACGCTGAAGGCCAATACACCAGAACATTTCCATACATTGATAAAAAGTTTTGTAATAAAAACTCTAGTGTTCTTTTTTGTCAGCCTGTTCCAGGAACCAAGAAAGACATGTTGAGTAGTTTCATTTATTCCTCACCTATAATCAGAAATCTTGCCACACTAAAGCAGCTAATTGTATTACTACTATAAATATACTCTGTGAATTGCTAGGGAGGAGCCATGTTAACTCCCGACCATATTTCACTGCCTCTTTGACCTCTGGAATGCAGCCCCTCCCTCTTGAGAATCCAGACTACATTCTACCCCACTTTTTGCCCACTTGGCTCACAGTGACAGCTGTGCAATGATACCTGGGCTTACTGTTGTCATTGGAGCTAGTATGTGGTGGATGATGGTTGCATGGAGAATGACTAGGAATAGCTAAGCCTTTGGCTCTGAGGAACAGGTACCAGGAAGCCTTTTGTAAAGTGAAAGCATCAAACTCCAGGGGGAGGTGCCTCCTTCCATATCAGATCCAGCCTCAGTGTGCTGCCTTGCAAATCTTGTTATTCTCTCTCCACACTCCCTTTTGAGCTGCCCTTGAGGTGCTCTCAAGAAGGAGCAAGGTCATCATAGCCACTTGTTCTTCCCACTTCTCCATTGCACTTGTTACAGCTATAGACTGACACAAATCAATCTATGCTTAGTCAGGGCAGGTCAACAGGTATCTGTTGTTCTAATCCTGCGTCAAGGAGATGCTACAAGTCATAGCCAAGAAATGAGGCTGAAGTTGCTCCTGCTCTTCCCTACCCACCCCCCACCCCCGTGGTTGTTTCCACTGGTAGAGTTTTTTCTGGCCCTGGCTCTGGTGGCTTTTTGAAATGGGACTAGGATAATCCACTATCTCTTGGCTTGGCTATTTCCTCTTAATCCCAGGAAAATCTGCTCTGCCTGACCAAGAATCAATCAAGGTTGCAGTCACCCCCCTGCTTTGGGAGTAAGCATTTCTGTTCTGAGCCATTGACAAGACAACCTCCACCTTCCTTTCTCTCTGTCTGCCTGCAGAATTTCCTTTTGCCTCACTTGTTGCACCCCTTGAAATGGGCAACTTCCTTTGGGGTAGTTCTTTGCAGCTGAGGGAGAAATTGCTGCTGCCTAATTTCGGGAGGGCTGTGAAAAATGACTTCCTCAAGATTGTGATGATCTTCATTAAAGAGGAATGTAGTTCAATATAACTTCATCTAAGTAGGGTAGAAATACCACTTAGATTAAACTCAGTAGATTTATGTTTGGCTACTCATTGATGGGAAGTCCGTGGGTTCCAGCTGTGTGATATACTAATTTAAATTGGTGGAGTGAGACTGTGGAAATCTATTCTCAGTCATGGACATTTACTGGGTCGCTGAGGCCATTCACTATCTCTCCTCTCAACCTGTTTGACTCAATTGACCTTGTAAAGAAAATTTAGGAGAGAGTAGTACCCTGTATATTGCCTTGAACTCCTGCAGAACCAGCGTGATTTAACTTTAATGATTAAACATAAACATTTGGTGAGGACCTTGCCAGTTTAAGGTACATTGATGCCATTCCTGAAGAAGTGCCTGAAGGTATGAGGATTAAAACAATCCATCTAGCCTTGTACTGCCTATTCATTCCTGTGTCCCTACTTTGAACCTAATTCATAACTGGCCTATTTGTACAGGGTGATCCTTTGCAGTGTTCATTTTCACCATAGGCTTCTGTACGTAAATATTCTACACTTAAGCATACCGCCGATAGCATGACGAAGATATCGCTCTTGGCCAATATTATATTAGTTCTGCATCCCAAATGTTCTAGGCCCCAGGGAGTACATGACTGTCAGAATGTAGACCTTATTTTAGAACATTTGTTTACGCTATAAAACTCATTCACTAAATCCCACTTCGCCTATTACAGCAAAGGCTTTCCACTACTGGACAGCCATGTTTCCAAAACAATTTAAAAGATTTATGCATCTTTTACTAAAGATATAAAAATCCAGGAAGATGAGAAGTAGAAGATTTTTCTTCCATATTATTCTGAGCAAAGTTTTCACTGGAATAAAGTATTTCTTTTAAAAATCTAAGCAAAGTGCTCATGAAATAAAAGCTGTAATGAGAATATTGCTATAACCAGGGACACTGCTGCAAAATTCCAGATTTCAGAAGTTCATCTATTACTAGTAATGGTAGCCTCTGCATTTATCAGTCAAGGAACATTGAAAAATTAATGTGTGGAACAGTTTTCAAAAATTATGGAATATATAGCTTCGCTTTTTTGTCACAACTGTTTTCAGCCAGGAGGTTAAGCCACAATAAGGATGGTGTGCTTGTGTATGCAACTCATTCACTCTCACTAATACAAGACTAAGTTAAGCAATAATAAGAATTGATATTTAATTAATAATCATAATATTTAAGTTTAAGAAAGTTATAGCTTAATGTTTTCTCCAAAATTGAGATGGCAATTTACTGTTACCAAGCATGCCATGATTTGAAAATCCAGCATTAAGTCACCTTGTGGTGATATGGGTGGCAAATAAATTTAATAAATCAATCAATAAAATGAATAAATCATTGTTTGCTGGTGGCACACAATTTCTGCCTTGTTAAACCATCTGTCCAAATCTGGAGCTAATCCATGCCTGTGTTGTTCTCCTTTTTCACTTGTTTTTGCAAATTAGGACTAAATAGCTTCTATAAATTAAATATAGATCAAGTATATAATAGCATTAACAACCTGGAATCCTTGCTTAAAAGTGACATGCCATCAATATTAAATAAGACTGAAGTATTAATGTATACTTCGGAATGAGGTTTCTTGTTAAGGGCTGTTCTGTGAGATAGTCTAGGGGGTAACTCTTTGGTTGTTTGAAATGTTCCTTTTTTTTTTAATCTCACCAAAGGAAAGCAACTGAGAAAAAAACCAGTACCAGTTTGTTTACTAAGATTGAGCTTTGTGATAACATTGTGTAATTTATCTTTATCTGGGGAGTAATGTCCAATTGGCTCTCTCTATTGCCAGTCTTGATTCTGTAGGAGTTGATTTAGGGCGCATCGTTTTCAATCCTTTTATGCTTCAGAATGCAAGTCCAAGCAAAAGACTCATGTTGGCCATTCTTGGCCACTTCATTATTTCTGTTCAGGGTTTTGCTGCCTGTTCTAGGCTAAGCTATTTCGATGCTATCACATAAAATAAACAGAAAAGCATAACATACGGTAGTAATCACTTTCCCCTTATAAATCAAATAAATATATTAGGGACCAAGTGTTCTGTAGAAGTGAATGATGTAACAAGCACCCACATTTGATGGGAAAGGAAGAGAATATTTTTTGGCCAGTGTGTGTGTGATAAATCTTGTCTGCTTTCCTGCTGGGAGGGAGGACAATAGGGAAAAGGAGAAAAGGGTAGGACTTGTTTCACATTGGCAGGTTAAAAATATTGAGCATCGGCACGGAAGTGGCTTCAGACTTAGTCTCATTTTAAAACAGTGAAATCCCTGGGGCAGAGCCCTGATGTATAGAAAAAGAAATCGTGCTTTAAAATGGTATCCATCTATATCTTTTGAAAATTAAAAGTGGATAACAAAGCAATGGCAAAGCATTTAGTTAAGCTACAGGACAAAGTTACATAACAGCAAAACGGAATTACAAGAAACGAAAAAGCAAGATAGAAGAGGGAAGATTGGCCATTCAGCACAGGATAGAAATGAAATTGAAACTAAATGTTTCATTTTTTACTTGGCATGTAAAAGCGCTATTACTTAGCGTGAACATTCTATATACATTTGGCATGATAACGGAGAATGCCTTCTTCCAGCTGGATCGCTACAGATTTGGTTTGGGGGTTACATGGACCAGAACTTCAGAAGTTGAACAGGAATTCAACAGAAGTTGAAGTATCTAAATCCCATGTTATTAATGGAGACAACCAGCATTTTAAATTGAGTCTGTGGACAGACACAATATGCTCATGGATAAAATATGAAACAGCATTGGACCATTACATCCTACCTGGTTTTGGGATATTGTGCTCACACTCTTGCTGTATCTCTGTAAAAGCAAGTTGCATTAATACCAATATGAATTGTAGTTTCTGACTAATATAAATTAAGATCTTATTACTTTCTGAAACATGACAAAGCCTTGGGCAAAAGTTAGAAACAATTATTTGATATTTAATGGAACTGTGTCTGATGATTCTGATTCAGCAAAACCTCACTAATTATACAAAATATACTGTGCCATGGACACCACAGACCAGGCTTAAGACAGAATGTTAGCAGACCCCACTGAGAATGGGAAGTGTTATAGCATCTGAAGAATGGTGACTCATATCCTTCTGGGCCCTCATGTTGCATTTTATGGCTTTATATTAAATGGAAAACTCAGTCTTCCCCAATCTGGTGACCTCCACGTGAACTTGAACTGTTAAGTTCCATAATTCTCAGGGAGTCTGCACTTGCTGGCTAGAAATTTTAGGAATTGTGTTTCCCATGGCTTAGGAGAATGACTAGATAAGAAAAGAACTTGGAGGCAGAAATTGGTGCAGGGCAATTTAATTAAAACATTTCATTTGTATATTTCAATGTGTATTTCATTTTGAAAACGCCCATTATAGTTAGGTAATACCAAAGGATAGTTTATATGAGAAATATTTAGATAGCCCAAAGGTGAATTGCAGACTTCATTTTCACCTCGTAGTGCTTAGCAAATACAGAATGCCCCCAGCTATACACAGTCCAACAAATGGATAGAAACTTTTAAAATACCCACTAAATTGATAGTCTAATTTAGTTTTTTTCAATTTGTATGCAAAACCAGTTCACTTACCTTGTCTTCTCTAGAAAGTTTTGTATAGCTTGTCTGAAGGACTTCATTATGACCTTTTTGCCTGGTTGGGATTTGGAAAATAAAAAAATGAAGTATTTCTGAATAATACGCTTCTTTGCAAAACAACAGGCCATTTTTACAAAACCCAGTTTTCCCCATCCCTCCTTCTGTCTCCTGATCATCTGACTCTAAGGCCACTTAGGCCATTTGACTTTGATTGCTTACTCTTCAGTAGTTCCCTCTGAATGAGATGAAAGCATTCAATGCTGGAGGAGTTTTGCTTTATTGCACAGCAATGTAGCCTCAGCAGGTGGTAGCATCTGCCTGACCTTGTTTGAGCTTGAAAGCTAAGCAAAGTCGGGCCTGGTTATTACATGAAGGAGAGTTCAATAGACACCTCATGGATGTAAGCAAAACTGGAAGTAAAAAAATATCTAGACAAAGACAGTGTCCATCTCCTTCCTTACGGTTGTCAAGCCAATTTCATGGACATGTCTACTGTATGAGTTGGGCAGGAGCTGTGCTTAATTTGAAGAGTATTCAACTTTTTTATGTAGCAGTAGAATATATGCCTTTCTGCATTTGATAAACATGGCCGTCCTACAGAACATTCACAGGCTATTAGACCCTTATAGGGTCTCCCCATAAAAAGCATATTTTCAACTACAAAGCAAGGCTAGTTGAACTTCCTAAAGAATGGTCCTCAATACAGGTAGCCCTCAACCTACGACCATAACTGAGCCCAAAATTTATGTTGATAAGTGAGACATTTGTTAAGTGAGTTTTGCCCCATTTTATGACCTTTCTTGCTGCGGTTGTTAAGTCATTGCAGTTGTTAAGTTAGTAACATAGTTGTTAAGTGAATCTGGCTTCCCCATTGACTTTGCTTGTCAGAAGGTTGCAAAAGGGGATTACGTAACCCCAGGACACTGCACCTGTCATAAATCGGAACCAGTTTCCAAGTATCTGAATTTTGATCACATGAGCATGTGGATGTTGCAACGGTTGTAAGTGTGAAAAATGGTTATAAGATACTTTTTTCAGTGTTGTTGTAACAAGGACTACCTGTATAATGATCCATGTCTATTTGTTGGAAAAGCATCCCTCAGCACATATTGCCTAATTAAACCCCCTTAATTCAGAATGAATTTCATGACATAATGCAATATGCTCCTTACCTTAATGTAATGGTCAGAAAATGAGGGCAGTGGAGAGGAAGAATAAGGGATTAGCATCTAGATCAGTATTTCTCAGTCTTGACAAGTCCAAGAAGTAGACTTCAGCTCCTAGAATTCCCCAGCTACCAATTCTGGGAGTTGAAGTCCATACACCATGGACTTGTTGAGTTTAAGAAACCCATCAGGACTTGGCTCTGAAGACCACAATGTGAACTTTTATTCCTATTGTGCCTTTCAGCGTACATACAGTAGTGCATTTGTGTTTCAGTGTCATGGGGGGAAAAATGGCACTATAAGGAAGAATGACTAAGGCAACATCACACCACAACCTGAGAAAAGTAGATCACAGCACCAAAGGGTAACAGCAGGAACAATTGGAACTGATGAAACATGCTCAGTTCCAGAGGCCAGCATGCTTTATCCCTTGTGGGGTGTTTTCTTCTACATGGTTAAGTTTTTAACTATCAAGAGAAGATAAGAGAACAGGATTATTTTTATCCCAAACATTACAAAAGTAGCTTGCAAACGAATCTTTCTCTGTCCTCTGTGACTGATTTTGAGGACATCTCTGTAAGTCCGCGCTGGTGCAATACTTCTGTGATTTCCCCCCCCTCCAGATAATTCTCTCCTAGTGATGTTGCAGCCTGTTTACCCCATTATCAGTTAGTTGCAGTGAACAATGTAGCACTTACGTGGCCTCTGCCCTTGTTCAAATGCTTCCTGTCCTACTGTCTTAGGCATTTGGTTGAAGGCTTGAGGTAATTAAATTTCTCTCCTTTTCCCTCTAGTAACATTGATCCATATTGGATATTTAGACTCCAGAGAATCAAAGCTCTTTATTCCTGCCTGGAATATGTTGCCCTTTGATTTATTCCTTACGTGCACAGAATAAAGGAAAACTGACTAATGTATTAGAGTCACAGCAACGAGATTTGTTAACCACAAGATGGCAGTTCGACTGTCTCCATGAGACTCTTTTAATTGATGTGTTGAAATTGCTTAGTTCTTAGTCTGGCTTTGGCAAATTGAGATGGTCTTTCTTTTGGGGCTTTTAAATGTTTTTCAAAAAAGATTTTGCTTCTGGCACAATAATCCGTGTTTAAACAGGAAGCTTTTTGGAAACTTACTATTTGTTCTGATGATGCTTGTATTCCTAGGAAGTTTATTTTTTATTTTCATTTCCACCAGTTATAAAATGGCCATAGAAGATTTGTGGGTAGAATTACTCCTGCAATGTAAATAAAGAATTAGTAGTACTTAGTAGTAGTAGTAGTAGTAGTAGTAGTAGTAGTAGTAGTAGTAGACCTCCTCTCCTCTCCTCGCTTCTTTATGTTAGGTATGTTAAAAACATGTTCTTGTGTTCCATAATCTTCTAGAATGTTCAAGATCTGCTAAGATGAGTTTAAATAGTACATTTTTAATAAACACATTATTAATAGAGGCCTTTTGTTTAGTTGCTACTGTTAGCTACTGAAGCGGCTTTAGAACTACAGAGACCTGTTGGCTTAAGACTAAGTGAAGTAATGCTAAATAGCCCAGGAAAGAAATAGTGCAATAGGAAAAAAAAATTCAATCCTTTCCTTTTCCAAGTAAAAAGGGGTAGATAATAATAGAAAACAAATGCTTTGCTTATAAGCACGATAACTACCTTTTCAAGGTAGATCTGAAGAATGTTCCCTGTTCCTCCAGATCTGAACCAGTCTGTTCAGTGCCAGCCAATGTCAAAATATGGAGGGAATTGTCACCTCAAACTAGAGAATGTTAGGTTGAACTGGGATTGTAGGACTATATGGCTTAGTAACCTATGATCCTTAGGCAGCTTTCTGGGTTCTTGTAAAAATCCTCAGTGGGTGAAGCTGACAGTTGTTTCAGAACAAAGATAGAACTGTTTATTTTGGGAGTTGTCCTTGGTGACTGGAGGCTGGTAACAAGGATGTTAGGAAAGGTTGTCTTAGACTTAGAGAGTCCTTCACATGTGTGTGTGTGTATGTATGTGAAACCAAGTTTTAAACCGCTTCCATAAATCTTTCACAGTCTAAAAATGAAGCTAACACTTTGTTTAGCATATCCTGTAAAGAAAAAGCCAGCGGGAGGTGGCATTCAAAAAATAGATTTTAAAAAAACGTGAAACTATTTTTTTAGCTACTGCAGTGTTCCTTCTATAAATTTTATGTGATGGTAATTCCAGAGTCAAATGTGAAATGGAGAGCACCAACACAGATAGAAATATGGAAATTGGGATCCAAATAACCAATAAAGAAATCAGCACCTACCAACCACCCCCCTTTTTTATTTAAACTATAGAACAAAACCCTCTCCAGAACAACGGAGAATCCTTGTTTCATACATGTTGGCTGCCCTTTCTCCTCATATTGATTTACACCAGTGCTTAGCTGCATAGAAGTTTTATTTATGATAGTGCCTAGATCTGTATGGCTTCATCTGGAATATGAACTGATATGTTTCATAAATGAATGGCAGTCTTTAAAAGAAAGAACTTTTGAAGGATTATTGAAGAACCAAAGTTGAGGGAACTCACTCAAGACTACATATGCATTCTGAATAAATATGTTTGAGTTTGAGTCGTACGCAGTAAGATGAATCTATCTATCATACATGCTTAGCGCAAAAACGTACATTTGCTTTTCTTTTTTATCCATACAGATTCGATCACTGCAGCTGGTTTGCTATTTGTTAAATACATGGGTTTTGCTCTCCGGGACCTCAGCTCATCAGTTACCAAGTGAGCAACCTGTCAAGGAAGCAACGCATATCATTTATTACTGTCAGATATCCAAAGATCAGAATCTTCCTTGAGCTTCTTATCCTTTGATGGCTAGGAAATGGAATAGCCATATAAAAAAAAAAATGAAAAACTCGAGCATAGGAATAGAAAATGAAGGACATAGGACCAATTCACTGGGTGAGGTTGGATTGAATTCATTTTGGTTTACAACACTGTTGTTGAAAGTGTTGCTGACTAAATGTATCCTGTTTATTTCTAGGACTGCCTTCATATAGGACATTTGATGCCAACTTCTCAAGTATCTGTCCTGCTTTTATCTGTACATTTTTCTAGAATTTGGCAAGCGGGAGTTATCTTGCTTTGTTCCCAAAGTACGTATATCCCCCCAGTTAAGCCCTTTTCAAAATGTCTCTTGTGGAAGATCAAGAGTTGGAGGGGGGGAAAGGGTAGAAACAATCTCTAAATAATTTTCTGATTTGCTAT
>NW_015386337.1:228435-233820 GCF_001527695.2 Protobothrops mucrosquamatus
TGCCAACTTCTCAAGTATCTGTCCTGCTTTTATCTGTACATTTTTCTAGAATTTGGCAAGCGGGAGTTATCTTGCTTTGTTCCCAAAGTACGTATATCCCCCCAGTTAAGCCCTTTTCAAAATGTCTCTTGTGGAAGATCAAGAGTTGGAGGGGGGGAAAGGGTAGAAACAATCTCTAAATAATTTTCTGATTTGCTATCTAGGCTCTTGATCTCAGAAACAGGGGTTCTTCTTACAAGTCAGAACAAGATTTTGCATCAAAGGAACTTGTGCTGGTTCTCATAAATGACTGAAACTTCACCCAATATTTTGTCTTTCTGAAATCATGTAAAATAGGAGTTGAAAAATGCTCTAGCCTTAATTCTTTTTCCATTCCTAAACTGGAATGTTACCAGGCAAAGAATTATTGTGTCACCTGCAGATCCCTATCAATTGCTCCTTTTTCAGTCATTTCAGTCACCTGGCTGGGTAATGGGTAACAAAGCATATCAGATTGTATACACCTCAAGATCACCCTTGAATGGTATCAATGTACTGGGAGGGAGAAAATACTAAACCCCAAATCAGTTAAAGACAACTTAATGCTGTCACATTAGCTGACTGAGCCGTGGTGGTGCAGTGGTTAGAATGCAGTATTGCAGGCTAATTCTGCCCATAGCCAGAAGTTTGATCTTGTCCGGCTCAAGGTTGACTCAGCTTTCCATTCTTCTGAGGTTGGTAAAATGAGGACTCAGTTTGTTGGGGGCAATATGCTGACTCTGTAAATCACCTAAAGAGTAAAGCATTATGAAGCGGTGTATACAGTAGTGGCCAAAATTGTGGAAACCTTTTGGGGAAAGGGTATTTTTGAGGTTTAATGGCTAATAACATCACTTTTTTTTAGTAGTACCATAAAATTATATATCAATGGAAAGATAATTTAATCAAGAATGTAATGCAACATTACATTCTTGTTTAAATTATCTTTCCATTGATATATAATTATAAAAATTGATGTATTTACATTTTATAGATAAATACTTATTGTATTGATAAGAGGAGATGCTCGGCTGGTATCCCAAATTGCACTCGAGGAGGTGGTAAGAAAGGAGAGGGGATGTAGGTAGGTGGTAAGGAGGAAGGTGGAGTGGTTGGGGGTCAGAGGGAGGAAGGAAAGGAAAGTGGATGAGGGTGGAGGCATGGTGGGGACTGCCGAGCGTCTCTGAAAATGTATTGATTTGGATTATTTTTTCTTTTTTGTTTATGTACGTAAATGCATCATAATCTTTGTTGTTTAATTATAAAAATCAATAAAAATTTTATTAAAAAAAAAGAATGTAATGCAACATAGTTTGTTCAATTATCTGTACTGTATTCTACGAAAAGTTATAGCCAAATAACCAGAAAAAGGAAGCACAACTTCCTTAGGTTGATATCAAATAGCTTTCCTTCATCTGATTGTAGCCAATGAGCATTAGTGTTTAGAGAGCCAATCAGGTGTCATCTTGTTTTGGCAATGAGCCAATCAGATCACAGTAGGATTCAATTATTGATGTCATGTATTGAAGCTGAGACGAGGACATTTGTCAGTGTGTTATGTGATCGCTATCAAGTTGGTTGGGGTTTTTTTTTGGTGTTCTTTCATTTAGTGAGCTTGTAAAACGTAATAAAATTAAAGTAATGGTGCAAAGAGTTGACTGGTTGCCCAGAAAGTGATGTAAAATAGTATTATTAAGTGAACAAGGCTACAATTATAAAGAAATTAGAAGAAACATTGGTGGAAACTTAACCAAAGGTGGCATTTCTACTGTACACTTTTCCCAAAAGGTTTCCACAATTTTGGCCACTACTGTAAGTCTAAGTGCTATTGCTATTCCTGGGCTAAGGATGAATTGAGGTCACTGTCCTTAAGGACCCAGAAATAAAAAGACACTCCCAGTATGCACAGTATGAATTGCAATTAAGGACAAGTGAGGAAAGGACCTCAGCTTTTCTTATTTGAAATAAACTCTCCTCATTCTCTGAAACTCAGAACAATGTTTAAATAGGAAACCCATAACTGAGTTAAACAGATGGTTTGGTTTTGCTTACTAGTCTTTGGATGTGAAATCTGTTCTCTGCCTTGACCCTTATGAACCATATCTTGAGAATAGCTAAGCTATTCTGTGCATCCTTGGAATGTTTCCTAAGGCAGGGCTTTTCAACCAGTGGTATGGGTACCACCTGTGGTACATTGGCACCTGGCAGGTGGTACACAACCATCCTAGAAAAGTGGTAGCGGGGGAAGGGAATGAGCTGAACTGGTGGCAGCACTACACAAGCCTGAGCGAGAGATGGCTGGAGCTGCAGGGCTGTCAGGGCTCAGTGGAAGCACCAGGATCAGTGCCAAGCTCCAGCTGGAGCTTGGCTGAGCCCAGAAGAAGCACCAATCAGCTGGAATGTTGCAGCATCTCCAGGGTCTTGTGATTTACATTCAGATGCTTGGCAACTGATTCATATTTATGATGGTCAAAGTGTCCCAGGGTCATGTGAAGTGACCAAAACCTGCTGCAACTACCCAGTAGACTGGGGAAATAAAAACCAAACACCCCCACCCTACCCCCGCTGCCAATCCTCAACAGAAATGCTCACAACAATGAAAACCTCGGACAGGAGTAAGAGTGCCGCCGGGTGCGCAGGCAGGTGTCTTGTTTGGCTGTGGCTTGGGGGGCACTTTTTTCAGTGCCATAGTAACTTTGAACAGTCACTAGGCGAACTGTTGTAAGTCGAGGACTACCTGTACTTTATCAAGTTTTTGACACCTTGCTAGGCGACTGGTGGTACTCGGATGTTGCCATATCCTAAAAGTGGTACAATGGATGAAAAGATTGAAAAGCCCTGTCCTAAGGTTTTGTTAATTTCTATGTCATTCAAATTTTGGACTAATAAATTCAAACCATATTCCTGATAATCTTTGTCCCCCCCACCCCCGTCCTCCATCCAGAACAAGAATTGAACAAGAAGTCTCCAGGAGATTTCAGATTTCCCAAATAGTGCAGGATGTAACCAATAGTTTAATCTGACTGGCCATCTCTCAGAATTGTTTGTAGGAGGAAGAAACTTGATAAGGAAGAAGATCATCCAGAAAGAAGGACCTTCTATGTTTCTTCATTAAAAATAGAACGTTTGCATTGTAATGTCCTATTCACAATTAAAAGGCTCTGAAAATCTGGTTCAGAAAAAAATGACACCAGAGTTTACTTGGTTCACAAAATTGATTGTAGCTGTAATGTACCGTTATTTGTTTTTCACTTAGCATAACCACTATCTTTTATGACTAAGCATTGCATATCAGCTTGGCCATTATGCCTAACTCAACAAACCAATGTTTTAAACAATCCTGGCCTTGTTGATGGGCTGGATGCCAAAACAAAGCAAGGTTATGGCATACACTTGAAAGGAGACTGGGAAGCCTATAATTGTGAAGTTTGTCCGGCAAGAACAAAGAATGCTTATTCACAGGGAATATGCAGGTGTAAAGCTTGTAACAATTCTGGGTGGTTAGAAAGCTGTTAAAAATAACAAAGAGTTAGGTATCTTGTATACTCAGCTAGAAGCTAGGAATAGAGATGGCCTGAAGCAAATAGAATGGGTATTAGATAACTCCCGAAGCATTTATTAGCCAAGGCTTAGGAATAGGGACGGCTAGAGATCAATAGAACAATTGTTAGATCATTACTAAAATGTTAATTAAATGATTTTTTTTAATATATTCCCACCTTATCCCGCCTTCTGCTTTAGTAAAAATGTATAAACCTTTCTTACTTCTATGGTTCAAGGTTCCTTGGCATTTTGGCCAGGACCTCTTTTCTTGGAGAGCTTCAAATAAAAGGAAACAAAGCCTGCACCTGCTGCGTCCTTCATCGGCCTCAGCACCTGGCTCAGACCCGAACTGGGGACAAGATTATGTTATATGAAAAGGAGATCTACAGCTCTTTCTCACCTCCACTTAAATGATTTATTTAATTGCTTTAATTTGGCAGCACGTAGCTCCAGAATGATTCCAGAACATGTGCTGATAGTCATATATTTTTATGCCATGTCCTCATAATTTTCCCTTTGGCCTTCTGGCTCTCATAGAATTTGGCAGGTTGTACTGACTGCTTTGCTACGGATGCAGTTAAGGGTTGGGACCTGGCTCCTACTGGTCACTTTAGGCTGCTGCAGATGCCCAGCCCCTCCTCCTCCTTGCCACTGAGAACTGCCAAGCATGGCCATTTTGGAGGAACACCTGGCTTCCACAGAGGCCTTGCCATGTAATAGCTGACCAGCTCTTTCCAAAGCATCTGCCAGTCTTCTATCAATGTGGATGTAATGCTCTCGTGCTGCACAGAAAGTCAGTTTAAACTGGGAAAGAGAACAGGATTTTACCAGCTATGTGTTGCTCCTTCTGTTACCCCCAGCAGCATCTCTGAGTTTATGTATGTATGTAGTAAATTTATAGGCTGCCCATCTCATATATATGTCTCCAGATAGCTCACAGTTAAAATGCTTTGACCATCAAGGGGCCTGACTGTATTCTTAATATTTTTCACTAAATTTGGGGGTAGGGATGACACCCTTTTCTTTCTGCCTTGGGAAGCACTGAGAGCCATGGTGATTAGTTAATTATGTGCAAGCTGATGTTCTGTCAATTAGCTATTTCCATTTCAGTATTTAATAATTTATATGGTCACACATTCTCCTAACAGTGATTACACAGACTAACCCAACTTATTATAAACAGTAGCCTGCGACTCTTGAGATAAATAATATGTTCAATCATAAAATCACATCAACAGAGGTTGCCTAACCTCTTGCCCCAAATACCTGGGGAAACAGCAGGTCTTCACAGCTTTATGAAAGACCAATAGGGTTGGGGCCATTGGGCAGGATGCTGTTCCACAATGCACGTGCTGTTACAGAGAAGGCATGACTCCTGAGTTGGCAAATTATCGCCCAGTCTCCAACCTTCGCTTTGCGGCGAAGGTTGTTGAGAGTGTGGTTGCACGGCAATTCCCTCGGGATCTGGATGAAACAGTCTATCTGGACCCATACCAGTCGGGCTTCAGGCCGGGATACAGCACGGAAACGGCATTGGTCGCGTTGGTTAATGATCTCTGGAGGGCCCGGGACAGGGGTTATTCCTCTGTCCTTGTTCTTTTGGACCTCTCAGCGGCTTTTGATATTGTAGACCACGGTATCATGCTGCGGCGTCTCGGTGAGTTAGGAGTGGGAGGCACTGTTATGCGGTGGTTCTCCTCCTTCCTCACCGACCGTACGCAGTCTGTATTGGCAGGGGGACAGAGGTCGACTCCTAGGCCCCTAACTTGTGGGGTGCCTCAGGGGTCAGTCCTCTCCCCCCTATTGTTCAATATTTATGTAAAG
>NW_015386338.1:0-41388 GCF_001527695.2 Protobothrops mucrosquamatus
AGTGAGAGCAATTAATCAGTGGAACCTTCAGAAGTTATGGATCACTGGAGGTTTTTAAGAAGATATTGGGCAGCAATTTGTCTGGAATGGTATAAGGTCTCCTGCTTGGACTAGAAGACCTCCAAGGTCCTTCCAAACTTTGTTATTCTGTATAAATCTGTATAAATATAAGATGAATGTCTCATTATGCAAGCATTTCCAACTATAGAGAAGGATTAGATTATATTCACATATCTGAATCTACTTCCAACTCTTTCTAGATGAGAATTAAATTACACATAAAATACACCATGAGGAGAGTGCTATCTCTGGCTAATTCCTTAAGCATCTAAGAATTAAGCAACAAATACTATTCAAATGTAGCAAGCAGTAACTCAGCTTTCACATACTGTAGTGTCAATACTGCATGGAATTAAAGCTGGAGAAAGAGGGCAGTATATCACTATGATCACTGCCAATGCCAAGAAGCCGGAGAACTTCAATCTAAATCCACCTAAAAGGCAAACAGAAAGGAAAGGGGGAAAAAGGCAGTCCTAGCATGCTGACTTAAAATGAGGGCAAAATGTTCTCACCATTATTGATACTGAAATCTTCAGAAAAGTAGGGTTAAGTGAAGTACAATTGGAATAATAGAAAATAGTTAAAAGGACATTTTGCTTTTAGCTAGTTTTCTTTATGACTTTGGAAACATTTTAAAGGCAAAGAGAAATGAAAGAGTACAAAACGTTCAAATTATACACAACAAAGAAAATTGCAATGTCATTGGTAGCAACAATTGAAGTTTTATAATGCAAATAACCAAACTCAGGTATAGTGCACAATAATCATCTATGTATTTTTAAATATAAAATAATGGAAAGTCTGGATTCTCTTTAAATGTGTTTGCTGCATTATGACAGCTAAACACTTGCAAAACCCAGTTGAAAATCAAAAGACAAGGGAAATGTCTGATTGTACATACCATAGCATAGACAATTGTGGATTTTTCAGACTACTTGCACCTGCCTGGAAAAAAAAGTCTACTTCCACCTCATCATAAAACTAAAATGATCAACAACTCTAATGAGAGATTTCTAGGAAATAACAGAATATTATAATGTAGTAGAAATAATACTAACTGGTATTAAGATCCCTTCTAGAACAGGAAAAGTTTCATAATGATTCTTGGTAAGCAAAATAAATACTTGCTATAGGAAGAATAAAGTGTCAAAAACTTGGCCTCACCATCAGAATCTAGAATAGGCATATACAATCTATAGCGGGGAGGCCATATTGATAAATTAAAAATCTTCACAAACCACAAAGGAATACCTGGCACACAGAGCAGCTATCCCACAGCTAGTAAAGCAGTGGCATCACAGGAACTGGCAGTGACAATAAGGCTTGGAGGAAATACCAATCCTCGTCTTTTGGGAGACAGCTGAGAATTTATTACTTTTTTTAAAGTGTCAGTGGGCTGCACAAGGCTGCTTGACAGGCACATGCTGCTTGAGGGCCATATGTCATGGGAGACTGATCTAGAAAGTCATTTGATGATTTGCTTAGGGTGCAAGCACTATCATAAGTAACATAGGAACAATTCTGACAATAAAATAAGCATAATTAATAATAATAAAGTTGGAAGGGACCTTGGAGATCATCTAGTCCAACCCCCTGCTCAGGCAGGAAACCCTATACCATTTCAGACGAATGACTGTCCAGTCTCTTCTTAAAAACTTCCAGTGTTGGAGCATTCACAGCTCCTGGAGGCAGGTTGTTCCACTGATTAATTGTTCTAACTGTCAGAAAATTTCTCTTTAGTTCTAGGTTGTTTCTCTCTTTGGTCAGTTTCCATCCACTGCTTCTTGTCCTGCCTTCAGGTGCTTTGGAGAATAGATTGACTCCCTCTTCTTTGTGGCAACCCCTGAAATATTGGAACACTGCTATCATGTCACCCCTCATCCTTCTCTTCATTAAAGTAGGCATACCCAATTCCAGCAACCGTTCCTTCTATGTTTTAGCCTCCAGCCCCCTAATCATATTTGTTGCTCTTCTCTGTACTCTTTCTAGAGTCTCAACATCTTTTTTACACCGTGGTGACCAAAACATAATTTTGTAAATATTGGAGACACAACCATATCTCTTGATTTTTATACTTAAAAGGTGGTAGAGTTTAAATATGAAAGCAGACCTAAACAGAAGGAAATGTATATGGTAGCTTCTTCATGTTGAATTAAATAAATATGATTTGTGATTCCTGACTTTCATTGAAAATTTGGTTGCCTTGATATTTTGGAAAAGCTTTCATGGATCAAGTTGCATTATTTCTAAAATCTCTCTCATAAAATTCCTTTCATTCATCTAAGGAATTGGGTTTAACTTATGCAGTATTTGCCACAGATCTTTTTTTTTAAAAAAAAAATTAAAATAATTCTTATGGTAAATGAATCAATAGGAAAATGTATATTCTATAGTCTATTAAAAGAGGATGAGTTAAAATATTAATTAGGGTTTGCTATCTGTGTCTATATAGTCTTTGGCCATATCTTCCCTCTACTTTTGAGCAATTATGATGAAATTTAAAAATGAAGAATATTCATGGAAATGGTTCAGATTCAATAAATATCTCCGATTAATTATCATCTCCACTTCATCAGTAATAGAAAACACTTCCACTTTAGATGGTACAGCTATGATTTTATCTTCTCTTTCCTCTTGAAGAGCTGAAGTTGCAACTATCAATCTGATATGGTTTTTGGAGTTTACCAATCCAGTGGCCACTGCTGACTTCATGTTTATTGAATTGAACTGAATATTTTATTTGGTTAAGTGGGATTAGACAAACAAGGAATTTTTCTCTGGTGCAGAAGATCTCAGTGTACCTGCAAAGCAACAGAATAATGATAATCATAATAATACTAATAAGAGGAGGGAGTAAGAAGGATAATAAGAAGGATAAATAATGACACTACAGCCATACTACATGGGTAAATTACACATAGACATCAGAGAGTACTGTGAGAATTAGGTGTGCAGCAGGCACAAGGGAAAAAGTTCTTTTGGCCTGCAATGCCCTGTAGCGGGTCCCAAGGGAAGGAATTGAAACAATTTATGTCCAGGATGTGAGAGGTCTCCAGATATTTTCTCAGCCTTCTTTCTGGTTTGTGCAATATACAGATCTTCAATGGAAAGCAGGCAGGTGGTGAATTGTTTTTTCTGCAGTCCTAACTATTCCTTAGAGTTTGTCCCTGTCCCGTTTGGTTGCTGAACCAAACCAGACAGTTATAGAAGTACAAATGACAGACTCAATAATTCTTCTGAAAAACTGTATCGTCATTTCTGACTAAAGCAAGGAACAGTTAACCATGACTGCAAAACTATAACAATCTTGAATCAGTGGCAATATGTACTGTACTTTCAACATGTGAACACAAAGACAAAGATGCTAATATAATATGCTGTTACGAGAATCACAGTAGAGAGCCAATAAATCGAAGTGCAAAAAGGGACACTGTTTTTTACAAAGTTAATTTGAGGATAAAAAGGCAAGAGGCATGCTGACAAGAAATTAAACCAAATATTAAAAGTAGATGAAGGTAAAAAAAATTAAAAAAATCCCAAGACTTAAGCATGGTTGACTGCAGGGGCACATCCATATAATTTTCTTGGCAAAAATATTAAACAATTGGGCATTTTTCAATTTCACAGACTAGCCTAGGGGCCCTAGGATTTCCTGGTGTGGTCCAAACCAAACATAAACTAACTCTTGCTGTGCTGTGCTGTGCTGTGCTTATTTTTGTAGTTTTTTTTTCAAGTTTGGCTAGATGCAATACTGAACCAGATACAATACTGACATAACTGTAATAGAAAAATGAAATATTGATCTCATGGCTGTTCTCATTATTCTTAGTTGATCCCAAACCTGTCAGTCATTGCATCCAACACTCTTCTGCCCAGATCTCTTTCTTTGGGCACAGCTGCTACACTTCTCTTCCCATTCCACCCTCGGATGGGAGGGGGGCAGCATTTCTAGTCTTTTGGAAAAATAGAGAAGCAAAGGCATAATGAAGACCAACACAGCAAGTTCAGATCCATTGGTTTCACTTCAAATAAATTAAAATCTATTCCAAATTGTTCTAATTCCAACTTCAGGTTCTGGACTTTGGATGAAAATGATGCATCCCCTAAGCATTTAGTCCAATGCTACCCAGGAAAAAGGCTTAATACAGAGGTGTATATTTAACTATTGTAGCTATTCTACAATAATACAGAGAACTTCACTATGGGACATAAGACCTCTGGCAACCTTCCACACACATTATTAACATAAACATGTTCTGCTGATTATTGCTACAAAATAACTCTGAATAAAGATAAAGAGTATGGCCACATAATTGTGCAAAAAGTTTAAAAATGGCATGTATTTATAGAATTCCTTCCTGAAGCTACATGATGACTTAGACCTAATTTACTATCCTTATAGTCATCGTCAAGCATTTTATGATTTATACAGGACTTTCCTGTATTAAGAAATCACTATTTTGTATGTTCATTAATTTATCTTTTTCTATGTTGAATTTCATTACTTTTCTTATGGTGCTAATGTCTCTATTTGTATCCTTTGCTGGCGTTCAAAGTCTTGCAGATCTGTATGATCTGACAAAAGAAATTAATAAGCTGTTTCCCATTTTTAAATCATTAATAAAGACAATGTCACCGATTTCCTTCTGTTCTGTATTTTCTTTCTGAACAGCAGGATAGTTAATCATATTAGAGATATGGCACCCATTATCATTTAAGAGGCAACAAGATGAAAATCCATTTCCTCTTGAAGAATACTAATAGAATGGATTCTTCATCATGAGGGTTTTTATCTTCCTCAAAATGCCACAGTTTGACAAAACAGGATTTAAAAAATGGAAAGGAAAGGAGAATTAGAATCCCTAATATGAATCACGTTTTCAAACTATTATTTGCTCTTTTCTGTAATGCATAATGTCTAAATTGACAAACTACTATTATAGTAATCTTTGTATCTGGAAACTTCACTTCAGATTTAGGTGCCTTGTGCCCAGTATGAACATCCAATCTAACAGCACCAGCAGATTTAGTTCCTTGATACTGTTGATTGCAGTTTTTTCAACAGCAGGTGCAGGACACTAGAACCGAACAAAGCTCTGTATAGAAATCAGCAGCAACTCCATGCCCTAAAAACTGGCCCCATCTGATAAACATCTGCAGGAATTCTTTTGGAGGCATCTGCATTGTACTTAATGACAGAGCCAAAACTTACAGAGGTCAATTTTGTTCTCCACTGTTCATTTCCAAGTGAAAGATGGAACCAATTCTGAGCTACTGGAATTGGAGAAAGTGGAAGTCCTGTTCAAGTATGATCAAATTTCGTAAAATTTCAATGAACCGTGGAGAACAAAATTGACCTCTGTAAGTTTTGGCTCCGTCACTAAGTACAATGCAGATGCCTCCAAAGGATAGTCCAGCATAGGCTGGCTTCCACACAAGCCCAAAAAATGTAATAGGTTTGGCCTTTCAGTTTTAACAAGCAAGCATAAAAAATTTCAAACGGAAAAAAAACTTGTTGTATTTCTGGTGAAAATGGCTGATGGCTTAAGATAAAAGAAAACTCCAGCTCATGTTCTGATATCTTTATGGCCATATCCATGCAGTTTTCTTTCCATCAAGCATAAATGGTTACTACAGTGTGGTATCAAATAAGCACCTATCATTGCTAGCTGCTTAAGAGAATGAAAATTTGAAGGCCTATAGCAGCGGCTCCCAATCTTTTCTATATCCCGTACCCCTAGAACTCTTCTGATATATTCTCGCACCCCTTACAAAAATTCGAAATAACGGCAACGAATTATGCATACACACTATAATTTTGAAAACCCAAGTTTTTGCACCCCCTGGAATATTGTCTCGCACCCGCGGTTGGGAACCCCTGGCGTACAGGAATACTTTTCCAATATATCATTTCAAAAAGACATTACACATCCCAATTTAATTTAAGAGAAAGAGAAAAAGTATTCTTTGGAGCAACAAAGTTGAAATAGGTAGGGGCAGAGCCCCTAACAATATTGACAACACTGGATCAATTATCTTAAAGATCTCCTTTATCTTCAAATCTTTTAGTGGTACTTCATGGAAAAAGGGCTTGTTTACAACAGACCCCCATCCCCCCAAAAATCAGCACAGATTAATAGCAAAAGCATCTCTCTCTTTTGTTTGCAGAACTAATATATTAAACCACTGATAGAAAAGAAAAAAATTGGACATATCAATGGGTTTATGGAGAGGCAACGTGATTCCAGTAGAAAGTCACATTAGTGCCTGCTAGTTTTCAGCTTCACCCAACTTTGCCGTAGAAGAGGGAAAAAGAAAGAGGGAGGAGAGAATGAGAGTACTCCAAAGTGCCCGTTTCTGGTGCTCTTTTATTTACAGGAAGGTGTTTTTGCCCCATATATAGTCCATTGTTAGAATGTTAACAACTAAAAAAAAACAAGTAGCTGCAGCCAAGTATTTTGTTTGAAAGTGTGCTGTTAAGTCTCTAAAAGCTGACTGCAGCCAAGAAAACTCAATTCTCACAGTCTCATTAATTGGATTCACTGAAAGGAAAAAAGAATTAAGTTACAGAAGAAGCTGGACATGTATACTTGAGCTCTCCATCTATCAATAAGTTTGTTGAAGCAGGGCCCCTTTGATTCCTCTTTCTAACTGCCTCTTGATGTAAGGGAGATGTCATTATCTGCATGCCTCATATGAAAAGACAGAGTCCATATTACTATTCTGCAATATTTTGATAACTTACATTACCATTCCAAGACTCAGAGCATTCTGTAACATTTGTCTAAGTCTTCTAAGAGAAATAAACAAGTGGCCTGGAGTGGGAGGGACACAAATAATATCTTCATCCACTTGTTAGTTTATTTTTCAAAGCCTTTTTTTTACTGCCAATTCACCCCATAGCAGCCATTCTGTGAACATGCAAATCTAATTCTGTGAAAGGATTAGGAGCAGACAATGGAAGTTACAGCTTTCACAGCTTTTCAGAAGGTCATAAAAATGGGGCTATTCCAGAAGGTCTTTGAAAACTGAGTATTGTAGATCTCCTGGTGTCAGGAATGCTACCTGAATTGTAATTTTCAAACTGTAATTATGTATACCGATACTTATTTTATTATATATTACTATATTTTATTTTTATTGCATTGGCAAAGATTTTCTTTTGTGTAATGCTTGTTGCTGAGATTGAAATGGTTTATAAATAAATGTAAATCTCAAATGCTTTCACTAGTTTTTAAAACAGTGTATTCTGTTCTGTAAACAGAGGTTCATTAATTTTTTGAAATAATGTTCAAGTAATAATATTTTCTTAGGTATTATCTTCCACAGAATATACATATCACTTCCAAAGAGACCACAGAAACACTGATTTCTTCCTCCAGCAATTTATATTATCAGAGTGGACAGCATCCTATGTCCCTTTCCCAAGAATAAATCCCAGTGTCTCATGGCACTCATTTCTAAAGACAGATGAATAGGCTAGTTACCATTAATACAATGAAGGAATCTGCATTATATGTCATTTTGTTCGCTCTATATAAATAATTGTTGTACAGGTCAATCCAACAGCAACAACAATATCACTCAGACACCAGTGCAAAAGTGCTGCAGAGTACAAGCAAAGTATAGTCTTTGGCGATGTATAAATACATGGCTGTTAACACAAAACTTTCAGCAGTTCAAAAGCTATACCAGGCTTAGTATGTAGGTCAATGACATATTCCAAAAGTAAACATGCCAAGGGCCTTTGGGAAGGAGTTTTAGGCATTTTAAGGGGTGAAATAAAGCAGCCATCTTAAGCAACAATAAGTATCTCGATGCATCTCCAAAGTCTTCAAATGTAACAACAACAAAAGGTTAGGATATGGATATATTCAAATACATTTTTGATGCATTTACTTTTACTCTGTGATACAATTTTACAGGAAAGATCAGATGCTATTATTTTCAATTTGTAAATCTTTCAAATTTTCTTTCTCACTATTTTTTCCACAAATCCATTAAAAAGAGAAAGACAAAACTGTTTTCTGTGCCAGTTTGATCTGTGCTAGGTCTCTGAATTTTGAACTATCCAAGATTTACTTGAGATTGATTCAGGCATATTATTATTACTATAATAGAAAAATGAAACAATTCTGTTAAAATGTAGACCATTCTAGTACTTTAAAACTGATACCTTCATTCATGCATAGATATTTGGGGCGTTATATGCTGCCAAATGGGTAATCCAAGGAAATTGTGGAAAGAGGAGATACTGTTCTAAAGTCATTCTCTTTTTTTAAAAACACAAGATGGCAAATTTGTTTCTTCTTTTAAAACAGAACCAACTTGGGTTCTCAACTCTTTTATGGAATCCCAGGATGGATGCATGAATTCTAGTTTCAGTAAATTGTAAGGAACTTTTTTCTGGGACTTCCATGGGAGGTTAAGACAAACTGCAGAGCTGACAACCGGGGCGAAGGCCAAAGGACCAGTGAGTAAACTAATTCCTTAGAACCTCTCTGGATGAGGACAGGATGGGAGATCATCCACATAAGCCCCAGATGGCTGTACCTCACAATGAGACTGCAGGATGGCCGTTTTCCACAGGTATGAGTGCCAGAAGGGGAAAGGATTAGTCATCTTGCTTGCAATCACAGTGATGTCTTTTAAGGCAGTGGCCCCCAACCTTTCCAGCTCTGTGAATCATCAGTGGCAGTGGTGGAGGGGAAGAGGGGATGGTTTCATGCGTGCACCCTCCGCTTGCATAAATGGAGCTTTGCATGCTCGCACGCTCGCCCATGCGCTCACCCATCGCTTGCATGGCCTGGTTCCCAACAGGCCATAGCCCAGTACCGGAGGTTGGGGCCCCTGTTTTAAGGAAGATTAAGTTCGCAAACTTCACTTTCTAATCACTTTCAGAAATTGCACATTAACTACTTCTAACTTACTGGGGACCTTAAGTCCAATAAGTTTGAAACACCATGTACATCTGCCTTCAATCCTGAATGTAATAACATTCTCATTATAAGCTTAAGAATTAAAAAATGTGAAATAAACAACAGAAAGCTAAATAAAAATTTGATCTTAGAAAATTATAAATAGACTAAGGGACCAGATAAAAATTGGAGCACTAAAACTTTTACAATAAGATTTTGAAATTAACTGTAAAGAACAAACAGTTTCTCGTGGGAAATAAATCTGGTTTTAGTTATTATAAGACAAAATAGTTTCATGAATTCAACACTGGATACTAGAGGTTTAAAGTTTTTAGGTAGAGGAACAATTTACAAACCTGCAACATGTTGCAAAGCATTCTAACAATGAAAATAGTGAAGATGATTTTTTAAACAATGGAATCAGAAAATGTCACAATTATCAAAAATGTCAGTAATGATATCTGCTTCCATGGATAGACTATGTCCAAAAAATGTTATTGAAGGAATTACAGATGTAGAACAAATTTTAGCTGTCAAGATAGAGATGGTATCAAAAGAGGATTTGCAACTGACAGGCGAAGAGAACAACTTATACAAATTCTACACAAAAAAAAAATGGTTGAGGCTTTAAAATTTAAAAGGGAAATACAAGTAAAAATCCAAGAGAGTGACCTGAATAATTTTTCCTCACTGGATTTACAAAAGAGGTTTTTAAAGTCTTGAAGAACTTTGTGCAATAGGACAAAAAAAGAAATGAAATCAAATCCTACGATGATATTAGAATGAATTAAAGATTAAAACTGTTAGAAATAAAGGAAAATAATATAAAATTGGTTTATTTATTTAAGGTTAAAACAAGATATGCTGTTATCTGTGGCAATCCTTTACATTTTTTTTTTTGCTGACACCAGAACTGAAAAGATAGTATTTTATAGATTTTTTTTACAGGCAAGAGGTTGGATATGAAACGACAAAGAGGTAAATTTATACTTGTTGTGATGAAGGTTGGGTATATGTTTCTTTTCTCTTTCCTTATTATAAACTTATTTTTCACTTTTTTATTTCTTTCTAGTCACTTGGTTTTTTTTACTTTGTATTAGATTTTACAATTATAATCAAAATTCTCCATAAAAATATATTCATCCAATTTTTCTGTGGTATTTTGGGTTCTCCCAAACATACTTTACACAAAGTGCCTAGCACCCACCCCTTAGAACATTATTCTTCCAAATATTAGATTGTCCCTGATTCTATCATCTTTTTGCTTAAAAACATGCAATGGTTGTGCTGATATGTGATTATGAACCTCAGCTGCAGATTAGGTAGGCATTGGTTTTTTAATTGTTTTATGTTTTAGGTTGTTTTAATTATTGTTAGCCATTCAGAGTTATGAATTTGAGATGAACGACCATACAAATTGAAGTAATAAATAAAAACAAAAACATGTGCTAAGCCCAGGAAACAAAGAGAGCATGATAAAGAAGCTCAGAATAAAAGAAGAACACCGTCAGGCTTTCAAGATTCTGTTACTATAGACTACATCAGGGGTGTCAAACTGCTGGCCTGCGGGCCGGATGCGTCATGCCAAAACTGTGCCCACCCCATTGCCAGCAATGGAAAAAAAGTTGTGATACGTCGCGACACGTCACGTGACGTTGCAAGTTTGACACCCCTGGACTACATCAATAAAATATAGTTCCAGTGAAACTTGTGGAGTCTGTTTCTTGACCTGGCCTAACTTGAAGGACTGAACATTGTCTGAATGGGCATTCCTTAGTTTATTATGTGCCATCAACTCAACATCAAATCATACCACAGATTTTCTCCCTGACAATATAGCCACATTTTATTTTGTCTATCAATGCAGGGTTTTTGGTAAAATACGGGAATGAGACTTTCTCTCATGCAATATGAAATGGTGTCTTTGCTGTTGACATCAGAACAGCTGCCCAATATAGGTGTCTCCTTGCTTTAGCTGGGCAGCTGGGATCATACCTTGGGTAGCTATCCTGCAATTATATAGTCGTGGCATATACTCTCAGCATTATTTGTTCGTCTCTCCCAGGAACATCCCACCAAGATATGGTAGAACAGCAGGATTTTGTGGGGCTCATGTGGGATGTTCTAACTTAGATACCATTATAAAAGTTGTCAACATTCTGCCAATTCAGAATGATACCCTTAACTATATTTGGCATTTCTATGTTTCTGTTTTTCTATATATGCGGCTGATTAATAATTGCAATTAACTGATTAAAGTAGAAGATAATTGCTAACCCAAGCATAAATACAACTCCCATACATGCACAAAGAGATACAGTAGGAGGGAGAAGGAGAATTCAGTATTTTTGCAAACTATGTTGAAAATGGCTATAAATATGTTGAGAAATAAGTCCACCCTTGAACTTAAATGGCTGAAGACAAACAGACAAGAATAAAATCAACAAAAAATCATTATGTCAGTAACAACTATATACCCAAGAGACTAAAGGATTTTTCCCCATCCACGCTATTTCTATATTGCCTCTTTGCAAATGCAACTGTTTTGGACAAAAACCTTCAACTGTGCTATCAGACGTGGAAGTTAAGATTTTTTGGAGGAGAAAAAGTCAGATACCTGCAGTTGTATCATCTCCACCTTGCCATTATTGTATAAGTAATTCAGGTGATGAACTGCACATATTTATCTGATATTGGGATATACCAATCATTCACATTTTCAGATGGCTGGATAAAACAATTTCTTTACTACAGGTGAAACTCGAAAAATTAGAATATCATGCAAAAGTTCATTTATTTCAGTAATGCAACTTAAAAGGTGAACCTAATATATGAGATAGACCAGTGGTGGCGAACCTATGGCATGGGTGCCAAAGGTGGCACTCAGAGCCCTCTCTGTGGGCACGCGTGCCGTCGCCCCAGTCCTAGGCCTTCAGCTGGGTTTTATAAAACCTTTTCGCTTTAGGCCTCCACTGCCGTGTGCAAAAGAAAAAAAAGGTTCAATCAGTCAATTTCAACTTCTTGCGGGGGGGGGAAATCTTGCAAAGTTGGAATTGATTGATTGAACTTTTTAGTCCCACCCAGTCTGCCGTTACCACCGCAGCCACGCCCACCCAATGGGCCACACCCATCCGGCACCCGTCGATGCATAACTGGGTTTTGGGTTGCAGTTTGGGCACTCGGTCTCTAAAAGGTTCGCCATCACTGAGATAGACTCATTACATGCAAAGCAAGATAGTTCAAGCCGTGATGTGTCATATATTAGGTTCACCTTTTAAGTTGCATTACTGAAATAAATGAACTTTTGCACGATATTCTAATTTTTCGAGTTTCACCTGTAAGTCCTGTAAAATAAGATAATAGTGTAAGGATTTAGAACCCTTGCTTTCTGTTTCAAAGCTAAATAACAGTATAAACTGCCAGATTTGTTGTTAGTTCTGGCATAATATTATTCAATGTACTACAGTAGTGGAATAGTTTTCAGTATACCTTACAATAAGGAGAAATCTTCTGACAGTGAGAACACTCAAACAGTGGAATAGTTTGCCTTCAGATGTTGTCCGTGCTTCATTGCTGGAAGCTTTCAAGAGGAGACTGGACAGCCATCTGTCAGAAATGGTATAGGGTCTCCTGCTTAAGCAGGGGGTTGTACTAGATGACCTATAAGGTCCCTTCCAATTCTATTCTATTCAATGGTGAAAAAAGCAAGGTTCTACATTTAGGCAAGAAAAACCAAATGCACAAGTACAGCATAGGTGGCACCTTGCTCAATAGTAGTAACTGTGAGAGGGACCTCGGAGTTCTAGTGGACAATCACCTAAATATGAGCCAGCAGTGTGCTGCAGCTGCCAAAAAGGCCAACACAGTGCTAGGCTGCATTAACAGAGGGATAGAATCAAGATCACGTGAAGTGTTAATACCACTTTACAATGCCTTGGTAAGGCCACACTTGGAATACTGCATCCACTTTTGGTCACCGTGATGTAAAAAAGATGTTGAGACTCTAGAAAGAGTACAGAGAAGAGCAACAAAGATGATCAGGGGACTGGAGGCTAAAGCATATAAGGAACGGCTGCTGGAATTGGGTATGTCTAGTTTAATGAAGAGAAGGACGAGGGGGGACATGATAGCAGTGTTCCAATATCTCAGGGGCTGCCATAAAGAAGAGGGAGTCAAGCTATTTTCCAAAGCGCCTGGAGGCAGAACAAGAAGCAATGGGTGGAAACTAATCAAGGAGAGAAGCAATCTAGAACTAAGGAGAAACTTCCTGACAGTGAGAACAATTAACCAGTGGAACAACCTGCCTCCAGAAGCGGTGAATGCGCCAACACTGGAAGTTTTTAAGAAGAGACTGGACAGCCATTTGTCCGAAATGATATAGGGTTTCCTGCCTGAGCAGGGAGTTGGGCTAGATGACCTTCAAGGTCCCTTCCAACTTTATTATTATTATTATTATTATTATTATTATTGTTATTATTATTATTATTATTATTATTATTATTATTATTATTATTATTATTCTATTCTATTCTATTCTATTCTATTCTATTCTATTCTAAGCAATTAAATGTAGACTCTTTAAGATTTATACTTTGGTCACAAAGAGATAGTCTAACTATTCAAAAGCATTAAAACAATCTTTACAATTGCATGCTTTTGATAATGTATTAGTAAAAAATGTAAAGCAGGGAACACCTTATCTCCTTTGTGCCAGCCATATTATTTCTTGGCTAAATCAAGATTCTTTCTGCTATCCATGGTAGATGTATGAACATATTTCTCTATTAACATGGGCATTGTTAGCACTTCAAAATTTTGTATATTTTACCTTAAGAAAAAATTAAGGAAATATAAGAGTAACATTTTTCAAGTTCCTAAAGAGTGTTATACAGAAGTTAAGACTTGTTGATGTATTACCAGAATGGACAGGACAGATAATAGTCTTAAATTGCACTAAGGCTGATTCCAGTTCAACGTTAGGGGGGAAAAAAATCCCTACAGTAAGAGTAGTTTGCCATTAGGAACAATTACAAAGAAGGATGGTATGTTTAAATTTCATGGATTTGTCAAAGAAAAAGACAGATTTCATCTGTCAGGGAAGCTTTAATTTGAATTTATGCACTGACTAAAGCATTGGACTTGATGTTTCAAAGAGCTCCTTTCAATTGTACAATTCTACTGTGTTTTGTCTTACATTTCCATCAGTCTAATGTGGGATACAATCTGCCCTACCCATTTGATCCTCAGAACAATATCCAGTATATTATCTATCATTACTTTTACCTTTTAAGAATTCGTATGAATAGAACTATAGTTCAGGATGAAATTTTAAAAAAAAACAATTAAACAGGAAATATAAAGGTATGCATCAGTGCCAGTTAAATCAGATCTTTCTTTCAAGCCCATATTTTCCATCATTTCTGCAATTCGCATAAATTTGAGTGGATATAGATGAGACACAAATTCAAAGAGATTAAATACAGTCAGTGAAAGCAAGCTTTGATCTTCCCTACTAAAGCAGTGCCCATGAACATAACCCTACTATTCAGAGCTCTATATGCCTTTGTCTCTCAAGTGGAAATGATCAATACCACAACCCTTGAATATCTTCAGACAATAGCAAGACTGTAATCCATAAAAAGGCTGTAATTACTGAATCCCACTTGGATTAGCAAAGTTTCTTAACAGACATAGATAGGATAACACAAATACCTTATTTGAAATGTTCTTCATGTTCAAGACCAAAGGAAAAGGAAAAAGAGACTCATATCTCTTTATCATCAAATAGAACTGAAAAGTTCTCTTTTCACCTAAAAAATATTCAGATTTTAAAATATTTTTCTCCACTAAAATATAATGAATACTCCCAGTGAAGAAATCACAACATAATTTACTACTGTTGCCAACGACTCTTGTTTTTGCCAACAGTTTACACAGCCATATTTTTGAAACAACGCAGGAGGCTGCTATTTGGTATAGGGTTTCCTACCTGAGCAGGGGGTTGGACTAGATGACCTCCAAAGTTCCTTCCAACTTTACTACTACTACTACTACTACTACTACTACTACTACTACTACTACTATTATTATTATTATTATTATTATTATTATTATTATTATTATTATTATTTGGTTTATCAAACTCCATTAACACTTCGAGGCAGAGGAGACTGTTTCCTTCAACTTTACCTTCAAATATACTGGTCAAAAATCCATCCCAATTGTAATACAATAATTTGACAATTCATATTTTCCCTATTTATTACAGGAGGGTCTGACAAATTATATGCCATCTTTTATAGGATGCATGCTGAATTCTACATAATTGCATTGAAATGACTGAAGGATTCCTTTTCTTAATATACCAATAAGCTTATCACGCGTCCCCAGCTTGGGGTCTTTGGGGTCTCCTAACTTCTTGTATCATATCAGGGAGGATGTAGGGAGTAGCTGTTTCCTTCCACTATGACAGAAGCTCAGAAATTTAATTCGTGTTCCTGAAATTGAATTCAAAGCTATGAGACTGTGAAATTGGAATCAACGAACTTGGGGAGAAGGAATCCTCTCCCCAATATGTAGTAAATTATCCAAATAGGTTGGTCCTGTCCAAATTGGATTACTGATATAAAAGTTACTCTTGCAACTAGAAGAATGTATACTTAATGGTTGCTTTCTGCTTCTTCACTTCTTCCTAGATATAAACCAGTCTTTGGAATGAGAAAAGAAGGCATGGAGAAGAAAGGAGATGAGAAAAAGAAAGAACTTACTTTAGAAAGACAAAGAATAATGCCTGGGATTTCTAAAAGCAGTACATGTTTATATAATATTAATTCTTGTATACTGTACTGATTATTAAGTACATCTCATAAATAAATGTCTAAATTTCATCCAAACAGGAAGGGTACAACTTCATTTGAATTTATATTAAACGTATAAATATAGCAATTAAATTTAAGTGCAAATTTAACATTTAGATTTCCAAGGTTGCTGCAAGTGTTTCTGAATAGCGATCCAAACAATTTTTTAACAGAAAGATATGCCATAAGTATATACAAATAAATTATCTACAGCACAAAATTGTTTCAAGGGAGCTCAATATTCCAAAAACTACATTTTAATTCCTATAAACCTCCATACAGAAGGACTAAATTGCTGGACAGAATCAGATCATAAAAATTAAAATGCCCTTCTTAAAGCCCCCCAAATAGTTGTCATGCACTCAGCTTTCAGATGAAGCCTGAGCAAAGTACAGCAACTCTCCAAATTCATTTGTTTTTGGATCAGTCTTCATCTAAGATAAGAAATAATTTGTTTAATAATTGATCATACAATTTCCCATTTTGTCTTTTATATGTCTGACCTTCATTCTTCTGCCAAATGTGTTCAGCATTTACCTGTGACAGTTAAGGAAGATGTCATTTATTCTAGGAACATGCACTGCAGGACAGAGAACAAGGCACTCAGAGCAGAATGAGGAATAGTATCTGAAGCATCAGATGTAAATTTAAACATATTTCAGGGAGATATGCTGTCATAGGATTGTCCCAGGTAGGTCATAATTTGTCACTGTGAATATTTACCACTAATCTAACTGGGTAGTTTAAAAATAAAAGTGTATTATATTCTTAGTCAGGATATAGATTTTCACTTTTATGTGGATTTTTGTCATGTGTAAGTTAAGCAAGGTCAGTCACTTACAAAATTTTATGTTGGAAGGAGACAGGGAGGTTTTCTTTTTAGCTTTCTTATATAAGAATCCACTGGGTTCTATGTCTACCTTTTAGTTCTATTAATTATAAGTTTATATATTTTTAAGGTTTTGATTTGATTTGGAAGCAGTAAGGTACTTCTGGAGGATTCAAGAGTTCATCTGGAGTATCTGTCTAAGGAGAGAGCTACAGAGATAACCTCTGAGAAGATAAACAACAGCAGTCAGCAAACCATGAATTAAGCCAGGACAGGAAGAGAACATTAGAAATATACTGGAACTGTTTCTTCCTTAACAATCTTTAAGATAAGAGGGAGAGAGGGAAATGCTGCCAAGTTTTAAAGATTCTGGTATTATAGCCTATATCAACAACACAGTGTTCCAGAAAATTTTGTAGTCTAGTTCAGGGGTCCCCAACCCCTGGTCCGTGGACCAGTACCAGGCCGCGGCAGGCCAGCAACCGGTCCGCACAAACAAGCAAAGCCCCATTCACTGGATGCAGGCAGCACACAAAACCACACACCCTCCGGTCCGCAGAAAAACCTCTTTCCACAGAACTGGTCCCTGGTGCCCAAAAGGTTGTGGACCTCTAGTCTAGTTCTTGACCTGGCCTACCTCAAAGAGCTGAGCCTGCAACTTCTTAAATCAAATGTATCTTTTTCTGTAGGATAGCTGCAAAATACAGCTACTTTTAGGAACTGTAGGCAGATCTTTCAAATATGCCCTGCTGTATTCCGAAGCACCTACAAATCCAATATCCCATTCACTCATAATATGTACTAGAATAAAGCACAAATTTGACAAAACATAAGAGGTTGATGATACCCTATTGGGGATTCTAAACTAATTCTAACCTGTTCACTTTTAGAAAAACATATTTATGAAGAGCCATAACTAATGAAAACTTTTGGTTTTTTTAGAACTGTACACATGTCCAAAGTTTTAAAAAACAGCTGTATCTCATTTGTTTTTAGTACCAGCAACCAGATCAATCAGCTGGCAGATGTTAACATATCCAGATTGATTGTTTTGAATTAAAATCACTCCATCGAAATGTCAGTGAATGTTTTAAAATACTAATGAGTCAGATGGTATGATAGTTGTCACACAATATAATGCATGTTACATTTTGAGATTATCTGCATAGGGTTAGGGATAAAAGAAAGCCAATTTGATAGTGGTTAAGACATTATGCTACAAATCAGGAGATCCTGAGTTCTAGTACTACTTTAGGCACTAAGTTAGCTAGCTCAGGGGTCCCCAACCCCCAGTCCGTGGACCAGTACCAGGCCCCAGCATGCCAGCAACCCATCTGCACAAACAAGCAAAGACCCATCTGCAAGATGCAGGCAGCAGACAAAACCACGCACCCTCTAGTCTATGGAAAAACCTCCCTCCACGGAATCAGTCCCTGGTGCAGAAAAGGTTGGGGACGTCTAGATCTAGCTGATCTTGGGCTAGTCACTCCCTCTCAGTTCTATGAAGGAGGCAATGGCAAGCCACTTCTGAAACATCTTGCCAAGAAAACTGCAGGCACTACAGTACTCTAGGCAGTTGCCAAGAGTCAACACTGACTCATAGGTACATAAATAAATAAAATTTAAAAAGAGGTGGATAGAACAAAGAGGGGAACAAGTCTCCTCTTTTTTCTAGAGATGTATAATATATCTCCACTTGTTTCTTCAACATTAAATTTTCTGCAGAAGTGCATGTATATGTTTACACAAACACACACACACACCGATTTCAATTATTCTAGGTCAAGCTGGAATATGTATGAATTTCTCCCAAAAATTTTTGAATAAAAAGTATTTTGAATAAAAGCTCAGTACATAATTATTATATCAGTCTGTTTTTCCTTGTTCTTGTTCTGTACCAATAAAGAAGTTCCTTAGTATCTATGAGATTAACATTCTGATCATTTTCATCAGATTATTTAGCAGCATGCAAACATGTAGATAGGAATGCAAAAAAATCACAAGATAGATCTGTTATAAGCAAGTCATGCCACCATAAACTTTTTTCCTTTTTTGACCAAGTTATCTGCTTAATAAATTGGAGGTGGGGTGGAGGGGGAGATGTTGTGAACATTAGAATAACCTGATTTCAGCAAAGCAGTCAATAAGGAGCTTCATTAATAAAAGCATAAAATACAACTGTGAGATGAATTCAGAATAGGGGCAATGCAGGAACCTGGCTTGGTAGTACAGGTAGTCCTCAATTTACAAAAGTTCATTTCGTGACCGTTCCAAGTTACAACGGCACTGAAAAAAGTGAGTTATGACCATTTTCACACTTATGACTGCTGCAACATCCCCATGATCATGTGATTTACATTCAGATGCTTGACAACTGGTTCATATTTATGACGGTTGCAGTGTCCTGGGGTCATGTGATCATCTTTTGCGACTTTCTGACAAGCGAAATGTCATGGTTCCGATAGATGAGACCAGTAGAAATAAGAACTTTTAATGGCTACATAATATCAGCACAAACAAAAGTGAAACCAAGACTGAAAGTTCCCCCCCAAAAGGTTACAAAGTAAAAGTTAAACTCCCCACCCCTTTGGTGTGTCATTAATCACAATCCCCAATTAACACATTTGGCGGGCTCTCTAACAGTAACTCCAACCCGCCAAATACTTAGGCTGCTTGACCTTGGTTCCCACAAGAAAGTTATTGTTTTGACTAAACTACAAGAATGCATCTCCCCCCCTCCCATTGCTGTGAAGAAACGAAGCTGCATTCAGAATGTTTGACGGTTTGACACGAAGTCAATGGGGAAGCCAGATTCACTTAAAAACTATGTAACTAATTTAACAGCTGTATTTATTCAGTTAACAAATGTGACAAGAAAAGTTGTAAAATGAACAAATTTCACTGAACAAATTTCTCACATAACAAGATGAATTCTGAGTTCAACTGTGGTCGTAGGTCGAGGACTTACCTGTGCTACATGTAAAATGGATCTGATTAAACCTATTAATTGGAAGTTAAACGTGAACCAACAGTGAGATGCAATGCAGTGCAATGCATCTGCTAAAAGAAATAAATGCTACATGTGTAAAGTAATTGTTTCACCATGCTCTTCCTTGTTCAGACCCAATTTGGAGTGTTGAGTCCAGATTTGGGTAAAAGAGTTCAAAAAGATAACAAATGAGAGCATATTCAGAAGAGGGCTAATTAAATGGGGGGGGGAGAACTGAGGGGAGATATAATAGCTTTCTTCAAATAATTGAAGGTTGTCAAATAGGAAGAGGACTTCTTCTCTTCTGTCCAGAGACCAGGACCCAGAAATAATGAATTAAAATTACCAAGAAGGAAGAACCCAGGAGGAACTTCTTGACAATATGAGATGTCAGATAATAAAAAGGTAAATAAAAAGTGGAAAGGTAGTGGTAAAATTAGAAATCTTCAAATAAAGTCTTAATGGTATCTTCCAGTGATACTCTAGTGGATTTTGCACTGAACAGCAGGTTGGATTAGATGACCTCTAAGGAGCTCTGGTTTTATGGTTCACTCCTTCCTACATTTTTCCCAACACAATAACTTTGTTAGATAGCTTGGAATGAGAATTACTAACTCCTTTCATAAACTTTCAAGGCTGAGCATAAACTTGCACTGGGGAGCCCAAATCCTAACCACTACATCTTCTGGATCTTATAATAATTGTGCAGCAGGAGATGAGTTTCAAGTTCTAAGCATTGTTAATTCCTACATTGGCAAGTAAAAGATATCAACCTTCTGGTAATTTTACTTTTAAAAAAAGATGGCAACCAGAACACTTTGGCAGAATATTGTGAAAAAGTAATAAATCTTCTAAAACTAAAAGGGAGGCTGAAAACCTCAGAACTGCCAATCCTATATCTAAATGTAAAAAGTCTTCAATTCAAAATAGTACCATTTAGCACCTTCTGATACATGGTAATTGTTCTGTTTCAATAGAAGAGGCATGGAGACGAAGCAGAGTAACAAAAGCAGTCTTCCTTTATTGCAATTCACCAACAGAACAGAGAACTAAAATGGCGCATGCCCTTTTATAGTCCCCTGGCAGGGACAGCGTCAGCCAATCATTCCACGGCATTCTCCTGCCTTGCGCATGCGCGCAAGGCTGGAGACAGCCTGTCAGGTCCCGGGCAACCACGTGGTCTGCCCGGGCCCTTCTGCAGCTTCCTGAGCCTGCTGAGTCATTCAGCAGGCCCAGGACACAACACAACAGTAATGATAAACCTAATATAATTATTTGATCTTCACCCCACTGAAATTCTACCCCCAGATCTTAGGTTGACTAAGATCCAATTTACAGTATTCCAGTCAATCTAACTTAATAGTTTGAAATAAACCATTAAATAGTACTTCATAAATTTCAATTTTGTAAAGTATAACAAATATTTATCTTTATCTACCCTTGGCTCATATCAACTTTAATAATCACATAGGGAAAGGTTTAATAAATTGCAACATATTAAAATGCACATCATTATAAGGAGAATTCCTTCAAGACAAGAGAAAGACATGTGCAACTTCAGGACACTTATTTATTTATTCATTCAAAGAGATGAAATAACTTCTTAAATTCCAAGCCAAAGTTTATTTCTGAAAGGATGTACTACACAAATTTAATACTCTTGACAATTACAGGTTTAAGAGTGTGAAAGCTCAATTACAGCCATTATAATCATACTATTGTATAACTTTTGATGAATCTGAAGTGAAACAATCTAACACAGCCAGCAGGAAACCATTATTTGATAGCCTGTATAAACTATCACATTTCAGTGTCTATAATAGAGATTCAACCAGCTGAGAACTTTAAATGAACACACTAATATCCAGAAATTACTTTCACACTTATTAGTCTCCTTCTCTCCCTCTTTAAAAGAAAAAGAGGGGGCAAAGACATTCTATTGCTTTTCCACACAATATTGTCACCTTGCATGAAAAAGTTCCATATAAAAAAAATAACAAGGAATTGCATGTATGTATGCATTTACAGGATTTATGTGGCTGCCTATCCCATACAATGATGCTAGGCAACTCACAACAATCTACAAAGCAACGTACCTTTCCCCCTAGGAGCCAGACCAAACATCCTCACACCTCAACTCCCATCTGAGCTCAATATTTGGGGGAAAAGCCAGATCTTTACAGTCCTCGTGAAGGCTAAAAAGATAGTGATCTCTCTGATCTCAGGTGGAAGAATATTCCAAAGAGCTGGGGCAACCACTAAGAAGGCACATCTGAAGTCTTTTCAGATGACAATATTTAAGAGAAGGGACCTGGAATCCATTCACCCTTTCAAACTTAGTGGGATAGGCAGATAACCTCAAGTCCCTGTCCCCATGTAGGCTTTTAAAGGAGATAACCAGCAACTTGAATTGCACCCGCAAAGATTAGAGGAAAGACATTATTTATGTTAGGGTTTTTTTGTGTAAAAGACAAAAAAATGACTTTGACGATTAATTTTTTCTTGTTGGGAGATGAACAAACTCTTCCAATGTCACAATCAGGTGAGCACCAAACTATTTGAGCTTCCTCCTTTCTTAAAATTCCATATGTGTGAGTTCACACAATCAAAAGATGTTCTTGGTAGCTTCATTCAGATACACTATAAATTTGCTAATTTAAATAGGGCTTACCAAAGCTAACAAACCCTATAAGAAGAATCAGGAAGTGTTCAGTGTGGCTCTCCATGCATGATAGGTTTTTCAAATCAAAATGACCAATCATCACATTGGGGGAAAAGTTACTTCCTTCATAATGCTAACAATGTCTGGCTCAAAAAAAATAATGTTTACTAATTGGGATATGCAATTCTCTTATTTCCTAAAAAAAAGCCAAGAAAAGAATATTTGTAATGAAATAAAATTGTGCTTCATCTGGCTATCTGCACAAACGAGTAATTTCAGCATAAAAATAATCCCAACAAAATCACTGTTGTCGTATTACATTTCTCTTTTTATTCACAGCTACTTTTCTTCTATCTTTCACTATTTTCCCTTTTCTCACAGGTTATGATACCAGTTATAAGAAGCCATGGTAATCAGCATCAGACTCTCTATGTGATCACAGAAAACTGAGAATTCACCAAAATGCCAGCCTTCTCATAAATACCCCAGCACTGGGGATGAATATTAGGGAAGATCACAACTCACTCATCATACAGTAGCTGAATTGGTCTCCAGAATCAATGTAATATCAAAAGAGCCAATCTCAGCTCAGCCAGGGCATGAGGAAGAGAGTTATACTGAAAACAAATTTTGGCTAGCTACTGAGATATGATGCCATGCCGAATGATGTCAGGCCATTACACAGCCAAATCTGTTTAATTACTTGTCCTCTCAAAATTGAGAGAAGAAGAGTTATGCAGCTGAAAGGATAGACATCCTGGAAAGATTTCCTCTTTTCTGATATTGCACTAAAAGATAGGTCAGAGCGTAAGAAAAATGGGACCATAAGACTTTATTGTTTTGACAACCAGAAATCTTTGTGTAGTACTTCCTTTGGGCTATTTTGATGTCTCGTAACAAAGTGCCAAAATAGAACGAGAATAGCATCCATTTATATCTGAGCAAAGTAGAAAAATGGTATTTTTCATACAGGTAGCCCTTGACTTACAACCACAATTGGGACCAGGATTGCTATCAGAAGTCTGTGAGGACATAAAGGGAGATGTCACGTGATCACAATGACCTACAACAGAAATCCTGGCACTTCCTTCTGCAGACATTAACTGACAATTGCTGATCGTTAAGCAAGTATCTATCCCGATCCAAGCCATTCCGATATTGGTCCTTCCCAGCCCTGAGCTTCAGTAAGGGATGTCTCACACTCCCCCTCCCCATCTGCCTATCCCACTCCCATTTCTGGCCTTTGGCTGCCCTGAAACCAGTGGCAAGTCAGAAGAGTCACACTGGGAATGGTTCAAGAGCCGCAGGAGAAAAAAGATGGTGAAGGTCAGCTGGGACAGTGAAATGCAGGGTGCAAGAGACCAAAAGGACATAAACGGGGAGAGTTAGGTAGAGGGAACTGAAGCACCCCTGTGCTGCCAGGTGCCCAAATTTTGATTATTTGATCTTGTGCTCACTGCTATAGCTGAATCTTTGGGCACAGATTATTAAATCCCTTCATTCAGTGTCATTCAGTGTCCCCACTTAGCAATCATAATTGAAACCAGCAACTCTGTCGCTAACCAACACAGTGACTGAGTGAAACATCACCTGACTTTCACTGGGGTCATTAAGTGAATCACCCTAGATCATTAAGCAAGACATTATGTTACCATATCTTGTGAGTTTACTGCTGACTTGTTCATTGATTCTGCTTTTAGGAAACTGGTTATAAAACACACAAACAGCAATTGCACGACCAAGAAACATGTAACAACCATAAATGCCCACCAGTTGTGAAGCACCTGAATGTTGATCACGTAATCATGTAGATGGTACAATGATTGTTCATGCAAAAAGTGGTTGCAAAGTTATTTTTTCATCACCATCGTAACTTCGAATGGTTGCTAAACAAAGCAGTCACTAAGCAAGATCTACTTCTATACAATCAATAAATATTCACATTTGATCACTGTCTACCACTAACTTGCACTCAAAGTATCTTATTTTGCAGTGCGCTGATGCAAGGTTGCATGATTATCTTTTAGCTCTCTCTTAATTCAAATGCTTTTATATAAATGCAAGACTGCAAAACAAGCAATTAGAAATATGGCAATGATTAAAGTCAACCAAGTACTTCCAGAGACAACATATTTCCTAGGTTAGTAACATATTTACCTATTGTTATGAGAAATATTTGAAGTTATCAAAAAATCTTTGATCTTGAAATTACAGATAGTGGCATTGAAATGCAAACTTTGAAATGGCATGAACATTTATTGATGATCTTTCTATTTTAGATCTTTAATAAAATAATGGAAATTCCCAGTATATAATGTAAAAATGTTTGTGATTATCACAGGAATTAGCCCATTAATTAAATTTATAAAATTGTAAGGGGAAAATGTTTTTTTGCTTCCACATTCAAGAAAAAATGATGTTTTCTACCTGAATGAAAATATCTTCATTAGAAAGGCATGTATCTCTCATTCCAATTAATTAACATTTTTATGTCCATAGTTACAAATAGATCAACATAATTTCTACATTAGGCTACAGACAATACATTAAAACCATAACAATAATGAACAGGGATCTTAAGACTCAAACAGAATATACTCCAATTACAATAATTAAGGAAATAAACATAAAACACACATTGCTTGTATAAAATGTTAAAAACCACTAATATTTACAATACAATTTGTCTGGGAAACACAAAACACAATAGCTTGATATTCTGATCAGTGAAAAGCTTTTTTTGTTTTGTTAATTCTTTCTTCCATTTTATGTATTTTCTACCAAAGATGCATTGTGAATATACTCACAGATGACAATATTTAGGATGTATTCCCAGACTGTTATTCACATCCAAAAGCAATCAGAAAACAATCGTAATTCTTAATTTGTATTTAGATTTTTTTAATATAAAAATGTAATAAAATACTCCAAAATTCAAAAGGTTAGCTTTGTAGCACTATAGCAAATACTAACCAGATTACAGTACTTGTTTTGACTGCAGGCAATCCTCAACTTAAGATAATTTATTTGGTGACCGTTCTAAATTACAATGGCGCTGAACTAAGGGATTTATGACTCATGCCCAAAGTTATAGTTGTTGTAGCACCCCCATGGTCACATGATCACAATCTTGGCACTTGGCAATCTGTTTACACTTATGAACAGTTGCCAAGCACCTTACAATCATATGGTCACATCTGCAACCTTCCCTCAAGCAAAGTACCATGGAGGAGTTGGCAGGGGACATTGCAAGTTGCTCAGGTAAGTCTCCCTCCACCTACACTGACCTCTCTTTGCTCAGTTGCGTGCATTGTGCCCTCCTTGCCTCTTCACACTCATGCATCATAGCCTCCTTTCCACCTTAGCTTGCACACATTCACCATGGCATCCTTCTCTCCTTCATTCACTTGCCTTGGCCTGAATCCTCTTTCACTTACATGTACCTGAAAAAGGAGGTTATGATACATGTACTGTATGGTACCTGCCTTTTTTGCTCACACGCATACACTGCACCCTCTTGCTCTCCTTTACTCGCTCGCACTGCATCCTCCGCTCCCTTGCATTCATCATGTCCTCCTTCTTCCTAAATTTACTCATATCAAGCCCTCTACCCATCTTCACTTGCACACACCATAGCCTCCTTCCCTTGCACCATTCCTGGGGTGCTTCGGAAGTCTCATTTCCCAAATCATATGTGCCATTCCTTCTCCAAATCATGCAATTTGGGCAGTGGCCAAAGAAAAGACAGTAAATCTGTCCCAAAATGGATGGGAGAGTGAGAAAAAGGTTTACAATTGCCACACCCTAGAATCTTCCAGGATATAGCTACTAGGTTACAAGGTTATAGCTCTCGTTTGGCAAGGTTCTGCCCTTTAGGCATAAACAAATAAAGGATTGGGCTTGATTGGATCTCACTGTGGTTTGGGCCTAATAGTATGATAGTTATTCTATTAAGCAACAATCACACAACAGGTTGCCTTTTGACCTCTGAGCCCTTCTGTTTAAGTGGGAATTGGGATATGTACTCAGCAAAGTACAAAAAATATGAACAAAATGCTTCTGAATACTGACATATGAATGAAACACACAAACTGCCATATGATATATTAAATATGTAGATCTTCATAAATAAAATGCTTCTATTAAGAAATAGACTTGAAATTATTGCTTTTATTATATGTCATTTTGGAAGGAGTTACCTGTTTATCTAATAATTTTCATTTTGGGGAATAGTGATCAGTTAACATCTATCGGTAAGCTACCAAAGTACATTTTAATGCCTTGTTGTTAATCACTGACCATTTCATGAAAGTATTTTTGGAACGCGTGAGCTCCTTTACTACAACCTTTGGTTGTAAGTTGAACTGGGCTGAATAGAGCTGTGAGAATGAGGCAATGATTACAGTGAATATCTTTTATCAACCTTTTCACTTTCTTATTCTTTGTACATAGCAGTGAGAGCTCCAGCAGTAGGAGAGAGCAACAGCACCAAATAATTTAAGAATAAATGAAAATATAAACTCTATGTACAGTACAGGGATATGTGAAGACAGCTGTAGAACAATTCTACTTAGTACCAATAGTATCACAGGGAATATTCAATATTCATGCAAGCACATCTCATGGGAAAAAATGTCAACAATGGGCACAAGCAGCTAAACGAAGATACATGCCATTACTTCCTCTGACTACAATTTTTGTTTTAATTACAGGTAGTCCTTGACTTACAACCACAATTGAACCCAAAATTTCCTTTGCTAAATGAGACAGTTGTTAAGCGAGTTCTGCCCCCTTTTACGACCTTTTTTACCACAGTTGTTAAGTGAATCACTGCAGTTTTTAAGTCAGTGACATGGTTAAGTGACTTTGCTTCCCTATTGACTTTGCTTGTCGGAAGATCACAAAAGGTGATTACATGACCGTGGGACACTGCAACCATCATAAATATGAGCCTGTTGCCAAGCGTCCAAAATTTGATCATGTAACCATGAGACGTTGCAATGGTCATAACTGTGAAAAATGGTAACAAGTCACTTTTTTTCAGTGCCACTGCAACTTCGAACAGCCACTAAATAAATGGTTGTATAATACTACCTATATTATATTTTGTGATAAAACTGATTTTATATGCCACCTAGAGTGAGGCCGTTTATAACTCCCGTAATAAATAAAACAAGTATATTGACTCTGAGAAATTTCAGACCTCATTCCAAACATAAACTAACAATATTTATATGCAAAGGAAAACTATGGCAAAATTTTGTGACATAACTAGAAGATGAAGATTAAACAGTTAAAGTAGTCATTTACTGGGGATGTACATGAATAAACAACTTAACTGTAAAGAAGAACAGGGACTCCTTCAGTTCTTGGACCATCCAAATCTACTCATTTTAGGTGTTCATGTTTATAAAACTCACTCTTCCTTTTCAACAAACATGCTTTCAGTTTCAAGAGGATAGTAAGGGACACTAAGGATAGCTAGCATCACATTCTCCTTTCAGGGCTTCACAACAAAAGCTACTATCAAGTCTTAACAGTAAAGGAAATTCAATTAATCCTTTGTAACAGAATACTAAGGTCAGAGTACCCATTACATATGGATAGGTAGGCCACTAATCCCTTCAACTGAGAAAATGTCACTTCTTATTCCTATTGTATGGTTTGGAAAGAAATCCAAGGAACAATCTTTTCTTGCCAGTAACTTCTCTATTCCAGCTTGACTGCTTGGCCTCTATCCCAAGAGTTTTATATTTGGGAGAAAGACACTTGTGTGGAGGTTTGGAGCAAGTGACAAGGAAAAGCTTAAGTATCAATTTCCTTGCTCCTTGTCTCATTTTACTTCTAATCGCCATCACGGGCAGCAATTTTTTCTACCTTAAAGGGAATAGCCAACTATCCTGCCATGGTATGCATTTGCTTGTACCATGTAGTTTATGCTTAAAGGAGGACAAGCACATAATCTAATGGAAGTCAATAAGATGGAACACTGTAGTATCCAGGTCAGAGAGAATAGAAGAAGAAACTTTAATACACATTATATCTAATTGTGCTACAATTCAGATATATTAGTGTTAAGCAGTTATTAATTCATTCCAAAGCTTCTGCAATTGAAGTACTTATTAAGCATAGTTTCAGACTGAAAGATATGGACAGAGTCAACATTTTAGATTTCAGTCCTCCTTCACATGAAACATATTGAATTTCAATTGAATAAATCCTATTTATTTAGATTTTTACAGGAAGATTAGTGGAGTTAAATTTAATTTGATTAACATACATTCAACACAAAATTTATTCATTCTTGAATTTTTAATATTATTTTATTACCAAGCTGTATGGCTGGGGCAGAGCACCTACAGTGGACTGAAACTAAGCTTCCTACAATTTGGATCTAGGTCTTCATCTTCATCAAAATTCAGGTCCAAGTATACTAGACAGATTGCAATACCAGCCTTTGTAGGCAATGAACTCATCACAAAAGTCAATCACAATCTCTAGATTTTGATTCTTGGGCTCTTCCTCCATCTTCCTTGGTTTTTGAAGTTATGAAGAAGCTGCTTAGGAATTGATCCATCTTCCCAATTCCTGCTTTGTATCATGACCTTTGCTATCACTACTATACAGCTTGTCACCCTCTTGATTTTGGCACTGTGATATCAAATGTGGAATTTGCCTTTACATGGAAATAAATGTGAACTTGGCCTTTCTAATCCTTACTTGCCAGCTTTCAAATCATATTCATATATTTTGCAAATAATACCTCGCAAAGCTTGACCCAAATGAGTAAAAATATATAAATATATATTTATACTACATACTGTAAGTGATAAATAATTTTCCCTGTTAGAAACAAAAGACCTCAGCTGCAATACTTTTTTTCCTACAAAGTAACCTTAGGCTAAATCATACAAAGGTCCTAGCTGTTATGCAGAATGTTGTAATTTGAAAAGTAACAGGGGACTCAGTAACAATATATAGAGACTCTTAACTCAACAGGACACAGTGAGTACTATGGATGGACTATATGTACATATTGGATTGGGTTATTCAGTCACTGTAATGAAGCTAGTAGCAACATTATCCTGTTAAGATAATGTAAACCAGAGGCTCCCAACCTTTTCTATACCCTACACCCCTAGAACGCTTCTGATATATTCTTGCACCCCTTACAAAAGTTTAAAATAACGGCAATGAATTATCTATACACACTATGATTTTGAAAACCCAAGTTTTCGCACCCCCTGGAATATCATCTTGCACCCCCAGGGGGTTTGAGCACCCCTGCTTGGGAACCCCTGATGTAAATGATCAGCAATTACCAAGATGGTAGTTAACTAAGAAACTTAAAGTAGTTCTAAATTGCTATTTTATTTTGCAAATTTTGGGGAGTTTCTGATTGGCTGCTAGATAATCATGAATGACGATTGCATTATGCCAGCATTAGCTCTAGTATAGTTGTTCACACATTTATCATAATGAAATCACTATATCCTTGTCTGCTATGTGCATAATTAGGTGAAAAATATTCAATATTAACTGTGGAGAGGTTTTTTTGGGGGGGGGAAGGGCAGGACAATCTATGAGAAGAACATTAATATTTTGGTGTTCATTGCTGTGTCGTGAGCTGCATAATTTGCTTCATGTTTAATTTTGATTAGGACCTCATAGTCTTATATGTTACAACATTAAAGAAAATATATGCTGCCAAAAGTTCATCATAATAGTTCTCAAAGAAACAATTTTCAAAGAAAACCAAAGTATAAACAAAAAAAGAGGATTGTGGCAATGGATAACCCAAAATTGTAATGCATCAAAATTACCCAGCATTTACCAGACCTGTGAAGGATATTCTTAAAAGATGAAAAATTAGTTTAATAAATAGTCTAGGTTAGGGCATTACCCCTTTATGTATTTCATTATAAATTATCTAAAAGACAATGAAAAAAACAATTCTGTAGAGAAACAGCTAACACATAGGTAAAAGCTTTTGTGAGAACTAATGGATGGGAGGAAGTAAGTTCTTTAGAAAAACAAGATTCTCAATTTAAAATGCATCACATTTGTTGATAATAAAGCTATCTTCTATACCACTCTTAACTGTTGTCCCTTTGCCACCAAAAACTATCTCTTTGTCCTATATCAGCTCAGATATTTTCAAATCTATTCTGGAGGATTGGGGGATAGGATGGGATCAGATGGGAAATTTCTACTGCTTAAGCACTAAGTCAATCCACATTTATTTTGGATATACTGTAGCTCAGTTATGGTAATATTTAATACTGGATAGTGCTTTCAAATATACTGAGGGTTTCATATGCATTAACTAATTGAAATCCAATCAAACCCTTGTACAAGTAATCAATATTATTTTCCCTCATATTGCACAAGAATCCACTGAAAGTGAAGAAAATACTTGCTTAAGAGTGCCTTGGTAGCAGAGAAGATCGCAGTGGGATCTTTTCCTAATACTTACCTTAAATAGCAATTCTGTAAAGAAGAAAGTGCTAGGAATATAGCACCCATGATGATTAACATAGCTACAACACCCCTAGAGAGGAACCTCAAATCTAACTAACTATACACACATATCTACACACACATCAAATATTGCTAAAATGGACAAAAAAGACTTAAATCTCAAGTCCCAGTGGTAATGCCCCCAACTCCAGGAAAGGCTGCAACTAGTGTATCAACTAAAGACAGGCATGAGTCTAAGAACTCCGAATTATGGACCTCCTAGCAGTACCACCTACTAGAGACAAAGCATTGCAGTTGAGAAAGAACTCTATTGGACAAAGGATAACCATTTTGCTAGAGATGAGTTTCATTCTGCTTTGTCCCATCTAGATTCTCATTGCCACCACACATTAAGACAAGCTTCCATGGTGTCTTCATCTCAGCCCTAGGGAACAATGTCAATGTAAATATTACCAAAATGTTTATGATAACAGACCCTGAACCACTGGACAATCTCTCCCAGCACCTTCCTTAAGATTAACCAGCAAGGGGTAAAGGACCCCACAAGAGTGAACTATAGGTAAACCTCTTCTTCAACTCCCTTTGCCACTGACTGAAACTTCTCACTGAGATAAGAATGGAACCACTGTATGACAATCCCAATTCCCAGCCTTCACAGATCCAACGAGATACCATGGTTGCCACTATCAAAAGCCACCAAGAGGTCTAATAGGACCAAGAGAGATACACTATCCCATTTAAGGTCCCAACAAAGATCATCTATCATCAATGTCATTTCTACCCTATCCCCACACCTAATCCTTACTGAAAATGGCTCGGATAATCTGCTTCCTCTACTATAATCTGCAGCTAAATCCCTACACCACTTAATAATCTTGCTTAAAAATGGAAAGCTGTATCAAGCACCATTAGTTCCAAGGAAGTCTTCGTAAAAAGAGGACACATCATAGCCTCCTACAAAGAGAGGCATTTATAATCTCCTAGATTCAGTTTGTTGGTGATTCCTAGCCTTATGTGTGAGTCAGGAAGAGATAGATCAACCTATAGTAGTATTCTACCTACTTCCTCAGAGTCCACAAACAAAAGGAATTTCAGATAACAGTGCATGATAATGCTCTTTGTAGAGTTCATGGCTACATTCATGTTTCACTTACAATGTAAAGAAGTCCTCCAAATATTTTGCTCTGCCCTATTAAATAATAAAGCTTTCTTCTCTCAGGTAGAAAACTCAGAAATCATACAAACAAGCATACCATAAAAATAGTTGCATACATTGTTTAAAAATACCTATTTTAAGTTTTTTAATATCTGAGATTTTCCTACTATTATATGCCATTTAAAAAAAACAAGCTTAGTTGCCATGCCCTACTGAAACTACATGCTTCAGTTGTATACAATGCATATATAATTCAAATGCACTTCACTGAGATGATGTTGTTGTTGTTGTTGTTAGCCACCCATCTCACACTTTGAGGCGATTCTAATTTACTCTATAGTAAATAATAAGAATAAAGCTTGATCTGTCTGAGTCTATATTTATGCCATGAATAGAAATGTGAAAGTCTCTTAAAAAGAAATCTATCTATCTTTCTCCATTCTTTCCTGGGCTAATTAACACCCCCACATATACACACATTAAAATGGATGAGGAATGTTCTACAGTATAGCATTTTTTCTTTTTAAATTATACAAGTTATGATAGGGAAAAATGTTCTACGTTTACAGAATTATATCAAATCAAATACAAATAAACTCTCATGAAAAAGGCTTGTATTTTCCAATGCAAGCGAGTCTGTGAAGTTTTAGAAGTTAATAAAAATGAGAATGCAATTTCTATTCCCCTATCCACAGATCCAGACACGGTAACACCACACATGTAGCTAAGGATTAAACCAGTTACACAAAATGTTGTGCCTGGCATCATATTCGGATACATTCAAGACTTCTCTCCTTGTCCAAAAAGGAAACCCAGAATATTCACCTCACCTACGGTAACTCTATAGATCCACTTTCCCTATTTACAATTCTCCAGGATTACAAGCAATTATCTTCCCAACATAAAATACTGATGTCACAATCTTCTTCAGTTTTTTTAAAAAAATAATTGAATAAGCTAGAAAGTTGGAAATATTTGCATGCAGATCATATTATTTCCCATTAAGATTTTTTTTATCTTTACTTTGATTATACCACAATGCCAGAAGAGAGTTAGATAGAAAAATTAAATTTTTAAAAATGTAAAATAAAGAACTCTAAAAATATATAGTAAGATATGCATGCAGGTTTAGCTGGAACCTTCGCAAAGCTGTAAACTGATAAACATTTCTCATAAGTAATGGATGAACTGAAATCAAGAAATTATTAAAAATGCATGTGCAATATATGTGGAAATAGTAAACACTATGGATGTTTACTTTTTAGTGAAAACAAAGGTGGGCCCTTTCATTTTTTAAATGTAATTTCTACCAATAAGATACTATATGTTCTAATGATCTTCTAGGTCAAATAAAGGATGCACAGCATTTGAATCAACTTTTTAAAACTAGGAGATCTGACATTGTCTAGTTTGAGAGTAGCATACTAATACACGCAACTACCCAAACTATGCTTACAAAAAAGTAACAGAACAGAGCTAGAGTTACTATTGCGTGTAATGAAAATCCAGAAGTCCTCAGGCTTCGACTTGCCTGGGAAACAGCATGCTCTAGTTTGCTTATGCATGCTATTTGATTGTCTTCCTTCGATCATACTGCCAGCAGGGATGACCAAAAAGAATCTAGCAGCTCCAAGTCTACTCATCAGATGCACATCAGGCACTTATTTCTTTATGAATAAGCCAGAGTCAAAACCCATGGGGTGGTATGCGTGTTGTGTTTGCAAGCATTATGGGGACTCAAAACCAAGCAATGTTTAGTGAACTATGTTTTGCAACTATAAGAGAAAGATTTATTTACTGAAAATACATTACAGGGATAAGCAAATCTCTGCACCTAGCTTACTTTAGACCACCAGGAGAAGAGTCAATAGAGTCAAAAAAGAATCTCCTCTGGGTATCTCTAAAACAAAGAAGGGACATAAAATAAATTCTTAACTTTCTAGGTCATTAACTTATAATTTGTTAGTTTAAAATCTATCCACTTGCCAAGTGACTCTAGGAAGCTTATATTTAAAAAGAATAAAGAAAATACATTTCACAGAATAAAACAGCCACACCATGTGGTACTTAAATAAACATTTTTCCTGTGTCTTTATGTTTTATCTTGTTTTGAAATTTAATAAAGTTTTGGAAAACACATATATACAAACACAAAGAGAGTGCCACTGAACATGCACCTCTAAGAGCAATGACTTAGAGCAAGTTCCCAGTTCCCATATCACAACCACAGTTATAGCTATCTACATTGTGAGCTACACCTGTTGGCAAAATATGCCAAACAAGAAAACTGAAGCAATATACTGTATATACATGTATACTGTATACATATGTATATTCCTAGGTGATATAACATTTTGAAGAGTTTTGGATTACTTCTAAGTGTCTATCTTCTAATGAAACATTCATAGGATAGCAGAAATGTATATATAGTTAAAGTATACCCATTATCCAGAAGATTTCAGTGCAGGCTGCAATTTACAATAGGGCTTGAATAGTTTAGGAGCCAACTTTTCTCAGCTAATACTTTTAAAATGTTTGGAACTCCAGAACACCAAAATAAAGTATTTTAGCTTTTTTGTTTTATTTATATTATGTATGGATTTTGGTTACAAATTACTTCTTATCCACATGTGCCTGATAAATTAAGTGGTGTATACTTTTTCTCTCTTAAATAAACAAATACAATAGTAAAATGTAGCTGCAGTCTTAAGACTCAAGGATTCACATTGGGAAATGCTGATTATGATAATGAAAGAAACTAAAGAAATGAAGATGCTTGTAGACTTCAAATAAAATTGGATTATGTCATATCTCTTATATAACTGGACACTAAAACATATCTATTGTGTACAGAGAATAAACTATTGTTCTCTGTGTTAAATATGCCATTGTCCATAATGCATGAATTACAACAAAAGTACTGTAATATAAAAATACTTGAATTGTCTTTGCAAATTAAAACCTTCTGATGATATTCCCAAATTGCACAGACATCGCATTACATACAAAAATACTTTCTTTTATGGAAATTCACAAGGTTGTACTCTACTCACAACAACAACAACAACAAAGATAAAGCTGGGGCTAATGGAAAAAGACCTGGGAAAAAAATATGGAACTTTGATGTTATATATGTTGACAGCAGCAAGATTACTCTACACTCAGAAATGGAAGACTACATTGATTCCCACAATGGCAGAACGGTTGCAAAAACTGATGGAGCTAGCAGAGATCGCTAAATTGACTGTACTGATTAAATAAAAGAATACAAAAACTTTTATTGCTACGTGGAAACCACTTCTGGACTTTGTGCTTGAGGCAGAAAAAAATGAAACTTTGATTTTGGGCTTTACCGATTAGATAGATTTGATATTATCGAAATGGCTAGTTTATATTATTTGATAAAAGTAAAAAGTTGAGGTTTGATGTTGATATTCTATTTTACTGCACCAAAGGAAGTCAGAAGTCAATGCCTTTTTTTTCTTTTTTCTTCTTTCCCTCACTTTTCTATTTCCTTTTCCCTTTCCTATCTTTTCCGCTATTTACTTTTGTATTTTCATCTTTTCCGCTATTTACTTTTGTATTGTATACTATAAACTAAAAAAAACCGTATACGAGAAAAAGAGATAAAGCTAATATGTATTTTGTACTAACACTAGCTAAAAAGCAAATAAAGTTCTTCCAATAGTTATCAAGACATGGACTCTTGTTTAAATGAGCATTTTGAAGCTTCAGTCAAAGCAGGTCTGTACAATAAGTACAACTAACATGCCATCATTAATTGCTCTGTTACTTGCCTAGGACATTATAAATCAAATCATGTAACATGACTTGCTTTCCACAATGCAAGCAAAACGTTAGGCAAAACTTGCTCCATAACTTTATTAACAAAATCAGGGCTCTAGACCTTTCTCAGTCAGGTACAGATTCAGATATACTGTAGAACTGAATCCACACTGAATGCTTTTGTGGATAACATGGAAATTGAATGCTTTTGTGGATAACATGGAAATACTAGGATAAGGGGAATGTAATCCTTGTGGACTTGTTTGATCTCTCGGCAGTTTTAATATCAATGATTAAGGCAGCCTTCTGGACTATCTATGAAAGTAAGAAAGAAGACACTATTTACAAAACTAAGTGGGTGGTTGCAATCAGTGGAGGGGAATAGATATCAACCTTTAGGATCCCCAACTGAGGTGACCCATTCTCCTTCCTCTAGCCACTGGGCAATATCATCTAATGATATAAAGTCAGATTTGAATCAGTACATAGATGACAATTAATTATGTATCTCAACTCTGAGCCTTGAAGAAGATGAAGCCAAAGTTCTGTCTTTGGAGACTATGAGGGTCTGGATGGGAATAACCATTAGACTTCACAAGACTGAATATATTTGTGTGCAGAAGCCTTTCAACTGGTAGTCTATCTTTGGCTCTGGATAGGGTTATGCTTCCTTGTGCAAAGCTAATTTGTAAGCTGGGGAACTTCTGAGCTCATAGCTCTTATCAAGAAGAGCAGGTGGCAGCTGTGGCTAAAAGGCCTTTACAAAGATCCATCTTGTGCACCAATTTCTGGATCAAGAGATTTTGCTCATTGTCACTCACCTCCTGTTTGGAATAATGAAATATGCTGTACATGGAATTGTCTTTGAAGACTTCCCAGAAATTGCATCAGACTGCAAATGTTGAACAATTCAACTATTGTTAGCCAATTTACTCATGTAACATCTCTGCTTCAAGAACTGCACTAGTTATCGGTTTATTTCCAAGAGATCTAAAATAAATACATTGATCGTGCAGGTTGTCATCCTCAAAGCCCTTTATGGTTCAGGATTTGGTTACTGCAGGATCCTCTTCTCCCAGTGATCTCTGATCTTTTGTTGAAAACAAGAAGAAGGAATTCTCTCCTTCTTCAAACTCTCACAAAAAGTCATCTGCAGATAATTCTGGGATTGGACTTTGTCAATACTTATCCACCTTCTCTGGAAGAGCACTCCACCTGATATCAGGCAGGTCTGTCTCTACCATTCTTCCATAATTTTATTGAAATCTGTTTTGAAACAGATTTAAACAGCAAGATTTCAAAGACTGAGTGGGTTATCCTAGTCTCTCCTGAAAAGCAATTCTGTAATTATTGTTCCTTGGACTATTATTTATTATATTGTGGTATTTATGCTATTTTGTTTGTTTTTAATCTCATGCTATTCTGGAGACCAGTAAGCCTCTCAGAGTCAGTAATGGCTGGTGAGCCATAAGCCTAGTAAACAAATAAAACCACAATAAAGTTTAAAAATTTTATATAAAATAATTACCAAGTCAATTTGAAATCAGGGGTAAATTAGATATTTAGAACAGTTTAGTACTCTAAATTAAAGAATTCTAATTTTAAAAGCTATAACCTAGAACATTTTCAAAGATTATTTTTAGAGCCTTTGCGTTAAATTTTGTATGATGTAGTTCAATCAGAACAATATGTTGCTCAGAAAAACAGAAATACATGTTCAATTATCTCAAAATAAAGTAGCAAAGATAACATATGGATCATAGAATGAATTCTGGTTAAAAAAGTAAGATTAGAAAGAACATGACATTCTAGCTTGGACTGTTTCAGCATATTTAATAGCCATATAATTTACAGATATCAGCAGTTAAAGATTTTCACAGCTTGGAAATATATATTGTCACCTCTTAATGTCTGTATGTAACCTATACTTAAAGATACAGTTAAGGAGCTGCCACAAAAATGGTAACTGTGCTTCATTCACTTATATAATTGTTAGCTGCTGAAAACAAAGTGGTTGTCCATGCATAGGACAGCTTCTGAAGCAGCTACGGGATTCTGGAAAAAGACACGGCTGCTTTAATTATTTAAAGAGAGGTGCTGCATATGCTCTCCCACGCATTCCTTAGCAACCAGTCTGAAGGATTTGCGTAGTCCATATACAAAGGCTACAGATCATGAAAAAAAAATCAGTCTCCAAATAATCTCATAAAAGTGAGTAGCCCACATGTTTTTATTATTTACTGTTCACCAATATGCTGTCTCATATAAGTTGTGGACCCTCCAAAAAAAACAATAATTCTTTGAATCTCCCTCCCGTGGAGAAAATAAACAGGGGATCTCTATCTCAAACTGACATTTAAAGGAAGGTACTGGAAGTGAAGTAGATGGGTCCTGCCTCTATATTTCATCTAGAGGGTGCTTCACTATGACAAAATAGACTTTACAACTCTCTTCAAATTCACACCTTCCTACTAGTGTAATCGTTAAGCACTGGCAAGTACAAAGTGAACCACAATGGAATTTTTAAAACAAAACACATATATAATAGAGTCTCTGCGGATAATCACAAAATGACAAATATCTACTGGAAACACTGAAATCAATGTACAGCTTCTACTAAAAAGGCAAATTCTAAACCCAATTAATAAAAGGAATAAAAAATAAAACTACTCATATCAAAACATCTGTATACAAACCTGTGTAGAATATTATGGACATTAATTTATATCCCATCTTTGTTATTTTTATAAATAACTCAAGGCTGCCAACCTATCTAATATATCTTCCTCTTATATTTCCTACAATAACCACCCTGTGAGATGAGTTGGGCTGAGAGTGACCTGCCTAAAGTCACCCAGCCAGTTTCCTCAAGAAGGTTAATATTAAACAGCCCAAGATGTGGGAGAGGACAGAGAAAATAAATCATGATGAGAAAAGAGTATAATTTTGATGGCTTTTAATTTTTTTTAAGTAATCCTGTATGAGTCATAAATATGACAGAGACATGTAAAATTATGAAGTTGTGGAAAAATAATTTGTTTATTCTCATAATTGGAAGCCAAAGTGATACAATCAGGGTGGATTTGATTTAAATCAAGTTGATTTAAATCATGATCTAAATCAGGGCTTTTCAACCGGTGGTACACATACCACTTGTGGTACATTAACAAGTGGCAGGTGGAACACAGTCCTGCCTAGCCAAGTGTAGTGGGGCAGGGAAAAAGCCAGCGCAGGCAAGGACTTACTGTGAGAGAGTCCTCTGGAGCTGCAGAGTGGCTGGGGCGAGTCAAAGGCCCCAGGCTCACTTCTGGCTCACCCTCCCCCATGAGAAAGGAGGAGGAGGGGGCGGAGACAGGAGAGCTATAAAAAGAGACAGTTTGGACAGAAGAGGGAGAGAGAAGAAAAGAAGCAGCCTTGGGAGGAGATGGAGTCAGCTCTAGCTGCACCAAAGGGGGAGGAGGAGAGCAGGCCAAGCAGGCTGGCCATGAGCTGATCTACAACTTCTGTGGCAGCCACCTGTGCTGGCCACAACAAACAGGCAAGAAATGCAGCAGGGTAGGAGTTGCCCTCCACGAGGAATGAAGAAAGATAGCATCAGCTGGAGGTGAGACACTGAGGGAGATGGAGAGTGGAAGGATTCTTATATGCTTTTGTGACTTTGATATTCTGGGATTTGTGCAATGAGGGCTTTGTGTTCTTAAGGAGTGTTTGGCAATTTCTATTTGGCTGATGGCTGATGGCTGGTGTTAGTTTCTATTGCTCTGCTATTGTTATCTGTACGTTTTGCTGCAAGGGATTTTGAAGTATTTTTCTGCTGAATTGATTTTGTCTGTAGCATTCCTTTGCTTATGAATGGAGCCATTTGGAGAAGCTCCAATACTTTCTATATTTTTTTTCTTCCTTAAGTGCCGTCTGCACTCCTTAACTTTCCTTTCTAGTCAGTAGCTAATTCTTAAAGGGGAATGTGCCTTTTTAAGCTAGTTCCCTCAATGGCTTCTCTTTTCTGTCTCTGGAAGCTTTTCCTTGTTTGATGAATATATGGAAGAGGGAAAATATGGGGGGTCAAATTCTTCCTTCAGAAGGAGGTGGGAATGAGAAAGAGGGAGTGAGGAAGTCCCGCCTTAGCACTTGGCCACCAGCAGCCCTGCCATTGACTTTGCTTGTCAAAGGGTTGCAAAAGAGGATCACATGACCCTGGGACACTGTGACCATCATAAATATGAATCAGTTGCCAAGCATCCAAATATAAATCACATGACTCTGGGCATGCTGCATTTTATTAAAATAAATTTAATAAATATCAAAAAAATCCAATTTAAATAAAAAAAAATCTGATTTTTTAAAAAATATTTTTTAAAAAATCATTGATTATTATCCACCCTGGATACAATCAAGCTTCCTGTTATGCAACCAAGGACAGGAAAGCTTTGGAATCTGCTGGTACAAGATATCATAGTGGTTAGCAACTTGCAGAATATTAGAATCTCCCTAAAATAATTCAATTATTTCTTGGAACATAAGGCCAATAACTGTTTGTGGGACTCTGCAGATCTCTGAATAGGTGTTTTATTTCAATGAGGCTTTGAAGTACTTTGCTTTACTTTGCCAAGCTAGAACAGCTGCTTCACTCTGTAACATAAGCTTCCATGCCTGTGCCCTGCTTACATGAATGCATTGTTAATGGAGCGGACGAAGTTGGGCCCATCTCAACTCTCTGCCAAGACAGAGTGATGCTTCTCCATGAGGTGGAAAGTCCACCCAGCCAGATCACAGGACAAATGCAGACAACCTACTGATAGCTAATCAGCAGTACCCACCCACCCACCCCATTAGATGGAAATAAATTCTGGCCTAGATAATCACATTCACTTTCAAGATTGTGCTAGCACAACTCTAACTCACTGTCTTCTTAGCACAAGCAATGTAATTATGACTGAACCAAATTAAGACTTTACTGAATTTATATATTGTGCTGATTTTCCAAATACAAAAGACCATTTTTCACTGATCCAGCATTTGTTTTTCAGCCTAAGACTGAACCATTCAATCCTTTGCATTTACTTTCCAAGCAATTATACAATTAAAAAATATGTAGTTTCTTTTGCTGGATATATCCTTCAGCCTACAGCAACATTTCAAGTCCAAGCAGTTTTGGATGATACTGATTGTTTGGGCTTAGTCTAATTTATTACATCACTACTGAAATTAATTGGATTAGCTAATGGAAAACCTATATAAGTAGGCACAGGGAGTGTAGCCATACCGATTATCTTCAATGCCAGTAGTATCAGTATAGCATTGAGTTAGACCATTTGCCAACACTGAATTTTTTTTAACAAATGTTTTAATAGTTTCTGACCTTTTTATTGGAGGAACTGATCCATGGATATTCTAAGATCAATTTTATCCCTTGGGATCTGATAATTGGACAATATAAGTATCCCAACTTTTATAATAATAATAATAATAATAATAATAATAATTTAATTTATATACCGCCCTTCTCCCATAGGACTCAGGGCGGTTCACAGCATAATTAAAAACAGATACTATACACAAATACAAAAATACAAAAACACAAAAATATAAACCCCAATAAAAACCGAATTAAAAACCAAATATTGACGGCTGTGTTTCCAATTAAAATTAC
>NW_015386338.1:43576-60865 GCF_001527695.2 Protobothrops mucrosquamatus
GGCCCTCCAACAGCTCTCTAGGCATCTTTTCCGACGTTTCATCTCTCTCAGCTCCTCGGTAAACCAGGGAGCCAATCGAGATCTACGTCGGGTCAGAGGCCGCAAAGGCACGACTCGGTCCAATGCTGCGGCGGCAGTTGTCTCCCAAGCCGCCGCCTGATTTTCCGCCGAGTCGTGGACCAGATCCTCCGGATATGGCACAAGCTCCGTCAGGAACCTCTCAGGGTCCATCAGTTGCCTGGGACGGAACCATCTAGGCGGTTCCGTCTCCCTGCGGCGAGGGGGAGCGGTCCGGAAGTCCATCCTTAGGAGAGAATGATCTGACCATGACAAGGGCTCAATAACTATCTCCCCTAATGCCAGATCATTCTGCCACTGGCAGAATTATTATATTATTATTATTATTATTATATTATTATTATTATTATTATTATTATTATTATTAATTATTATTATTATTATTATTATTATTATTATTATTATTTATCCCAACTTGACTTCTGGGCTTTTGAAGAGCCATAAAAAACTTGAAGAAAACTGAAAATCTTACAAATATATGTAATACACAATATATACCTCAAGGTTCCATCTGGTAGGTCTAGAATGGTAGCAAATCATGAATACACATTTGGGGGAAATACCAGCTAAATATAAACTTAAAACTAAGTAGAAACATTGCTGATTTCAATGTAGGTTCACAACATTTGGGGATAAGGATAAACTTACTCTAAACCAGGACTTTTCAACCAGTGGTACGGGTACCACCTGTGGTACATTGGCACCTGGTAGGTGGGTACCTGACCATCCTAGAAAAGTGGTAGCGGGGGAAGGGAATGAGCTGAACCGGTGGCAGCACCGCACAAGCCTGAGCGAGAGATGGCTGGAACTGCAGGGCTGTCAGGGCTCAGCAGAAGCACCAGGATCAGCGCTTCTTCGGGACTGTCAGGGCTCAGTGGAAGCACCAGGATCAGCGCCAGGCTCCAGCTGGAGCTCGGCACTGATCCTGGCGCGTCTGCTGAGCCCTGAAGAAGCACCAATCAGCTGGAATGTTGCAGCATCTCCAGGGTCTTGTGATTTACATTTAGATGCTTGGCAACTGATTCATATTTATGACGGTCACAGTGTCCCAGGGTCATATGAAGTGACCAAAATCTGCTGCAACCACCCAGCAGACGGGAATAAAAACCAAACACCCCCCCCACCCCACCCCCACTGCCAATCCTCAACAGAAATGCTCACAACAATGAAAAACTTGGACAGGAGGAAGAGCGCCGCCGGGTGGGCAGGCAGGTGACTTGCTCGGCTGTGCCTTGGGTGGCACTTTTTTCAGTGCCATTGTAACTTGGAACAGTCACTAAGCAAACTGTTGTAAGTCAAGGACTACCTGTACTTCATCACTTTTTTCTTTTTGGGGGGGGTCATCAAGTTTTTGATACTTTGCTAGGCGACTAGTGGTACTCAGATATTGCCATATCCTAAAAGTGGTACAATGGGTAAAAAGGTTGAAAAGCCCTGCTCTAAACAAACAGGTACGCACACATTAGGGTTTCTGAATCCAGTATTTTCTATATATATACATGCAGATGATCTCAGTGGCTAGCAATTTCTCTACTTAAAAAAGACATGCCAACCATAATCTTATCAATCTATTCTCTTTCAGGATAAGCAACATTACACAGAACTCAGAAAAGAACGAAGAAATAATAAATCAAGGAAATAAGAGGCATAAGAAAAGGAAAAGGAACTATTAATTGAAACTAATTCACATCACCATCATTCACTATATTTCTCCATAACAAAATCTAATCTTAGAAGGCATCTCAGCTTCTAGTAGCTCATGCACCACTTCATACATTGCCTTTTATTCTTTACCTTCACCCCCTTTTTTTGAAAATCTGATTCACTCCCTTCAACTGTATCTTACTCAGTCCTCGCCCTCCCTTTCAACCCATTCACTTTTTCTTCCTGGATTTGGCAATTTGTGATACAATTCCCACTCATTTATTCTACGCGGCCAAATCATCTTGGTGTACTGTTCTTGTACTGGTCACTTAATTTTAAGTTGATTTCTATTCCTTCAGCACTCATTTATTCTTGAGCCCATCTCTTTTTATTTTACTACAATATAATCTCTACCAAATTCAACTTTTATGTTTCTCTTGACACCCAAATCTCAAAATGGACAGAAGCATGCTCTTAGGCATTTTTCCTTATTTTGACCATTTTTTATATAGCCTCCTCCAAAAATGCCTTTATTTTATTTTACTAAATGACACTGGGCAACTTACCAGTAAAAACCAGTATATGCAAAATGGAGTTGAGCAGAAAAGCAAAAACAAAAACAAAAACAGACAAACCAACAAGAGAAACCTATAACTACTCAGGTGAAAGAAATGGCAAACAGAAGATGACTCTACTAAAAGAATGAAGAGCTTGCAGTAATTCTTCTCTGGACAAGCCAGACACTTGCTACTTGCATGGAAATGGCAACACAGTAATCTCCGGAGGGTTTAGAGCAGTGTTTCTCAACCTTGACAATTTTAAGGCATGTGGACTTCAACTCCCAGAATTCCACAGCCAGCAATGCTGGCATTCTGGGAGTTGAAGTCCACATGCCTTAAAATTGTCAAGGTTGAGAAACACTGGTTTAGAGCTTTAGGAGATGAGAGAATAACCATCTTGCTAAAACCACATTCGGTGCCCTCAAAAGAGATACTGGGTTTGCATACTTCCTTTTCTAATCACTTATAAATATTGCTTGTTAACTGCTTTTCAGTTATTAGGAAGATTTGGGTCAACTTGCTTTACAGCACCAGATGAGTGTCCTTCAATCCTTAGTGAAAGAAATTTTAAATACAAGCTTAAGAATTTTTAAAAAATCTTTTGAAATGAACAGAAAAGGCGTGATTAGAATTTTGATTTTGGAAAGTTACAAATGGAGGGTCCATATGAATTTGAAATAACATTTTGCAATTAACTATAAGAATTCTTGCCATAGGAAAACATTGTTGTTTGAGTTCTCTAAAAAACATGATAGGAGGAGACTTTGAAGATTGGATACTAAGGTAGTTCTTAACTTACAACCACAAATGGGACCAAAATTTCTATCGCTAAGTGATTAAGTGAATAGTGATTTTACCACCTATTTTGCTGGGGTTATAAGTGAAGCACCACGGTTGTTAAGCAACTCCCATGGTCGTTAAGCATTGACTTTGCTCGTTGGAAGCCCCCTGGGAATGTTGTAAATGGAGGTCACATGACACTAGAGTGCTTCAACTATCGTACTATATGCCAATTACCGAGCTATCAAATTTTGATAATGTGACCACATGGACTTTACAACAGTGTAAATGTGAGGACCAGTCACAAGTCCCTTTTTTTAGCACCATCATTACTTTTAATGGTCTTTAAATGAATGGCTGTAAGTCGGGAGAACTAGAAGAAATTAACAATTACAATTAAAAGGCAAGAATACTGAAATTTCACTAATTTGACTAAATGTGACCAATAAAAAAAGAGGAAAAATATTGCAAGATTAGATATATTGAAGGATACTTTTGAACAATGATCTCAGATGTTAATTTTAAGAGTGCCTGCCTCTATAGAGAGACTATGACAAGTTTGTGACTGTTCTGAATGTGGATTTAAAAATGACAGGTTACAAGAAGTACATAGAAAAAGATGCTATATTGAACATATAAAAGAAACCAACTGATGTCTTAATAATTAAAAGGGATATACAAATAACAAACCAAGATGATGAAGGAATATACAAATAACAAATCAAGATGATGACCTAGATAATTTTATCACATTTACAAAAGAGGTTTGCTAATGCTCTGAAGAATGTTGTAATAAAGGACAAAGAAAAAATGAAAAGAAATCGAATTCTAGGCTATTACTTGAATGGACTAAAGATCAAGATTGTTAAAAGTAAAAGGAAGATAAAATTGATTTATTTGACCAAGGTTAAAATAGATATATTATCTCCAGTAACCTTTAATGGACTGTTCCTGATCAGGACTGAACAATGAGGTTTCAAGGATTTGTTCATAGATAAGGGGATATGGGAAGAAGACATCATTTGTTGTATTTTACGCATTGATTAATTACTAAAATTGTTTATACTTGTGATGAATTCTTTATATATTTATTTTCCTTTACTACATTCTTATTTTTCCTTTTCCATTTTTATTTTCTGATTTTCTGATTTTTATTTTTATTCTTTTACTTCATATTAGTTATCTTTAAAAATATATAATATATAAATGTAAAACCTTTTGATCTCATCAATTTATACCAACTATCAGTGATTAATATCTTGATACTATGAAGTACATTTTTAAAAAGTGCAAGAATGATAAACAGTTTGTATGTAAACTTGAAAATGTTTGAACCCCTTTAAATTCCAAATCTTGTTTTGTCTTTGAACTATTTTTATTTCTTATGTTTTATTTTATAATCTGTCTTGTCAGGGGTGCGTTTCTCAGCAACTGATCATGAACTGAATACATAGCAAGCATAGTTAATGGAAGGAATGCAGAGTTGACCTGGTCCAGCTCCCTTGCTACCCCTAGGTATGCTGATTTCATACCAGCACTATCAATCAAGTGTCAATTTGCAGCTCTTCTTTTTCCCTTAATGAATTTTTAACAGCAAGAAAAAAAAGGCAGAAGATGTGGGAAAATACGTAAGTGGAAGATTATAACTTTTTGATCTCCACCCATACAATTCCAAACTACGAAATGTTTATTGCATCATAAACATTTGGTCTAAAAGTATGGTATTCATAGATTGCCTCGTACAATCCACGAACAGGGATACAGTAAATATATGTTTATCTCTTTCTGTGAAGGTAGCCTTTGTCAGTCCAGAAATTCTGAAATGTACTTAGCAACTGCACAAAAAAAACAGAAAAACACAAAACGCCTGATAAATTAATGTATTTGAATCAATGTATGTATGTTTCTGAAGATTCCTGTCTTATACACATTTTTAATTTCTTAGTGCATGCTGAAAAAATATAAAGTCTAAAACAGTTAAGTTTCTCTCAACCCTTCCAGGATCATTAATAAAAATTAATAAACATTGTAATACAATACATGCTCACATGCATCAGTGTCGTGCATAGATCAATCACAGTGAAATGATTCATGAGTAAACAATGAAAAGTGATACAATAAAGAAGAAAACATTTCTCAACAGTATTCAATATTTGGAATATATGTAACATATACAGTAGTTGACCAAGGATATAAAGCAATTGAACTATCAAACTGTCAGTTTTCTCCTCTCTCTTTTAATAGATTAATGCTATATGGCACTAAGATGTGCTTGGCAGGAGCCAAGAGAACTAAAATAATGTCATGAACTCAAGAATCAGGGAAGTTTTACAGTATTTTACAGGCCTTATCTAGTATTCTACTTCATAAACTTTGAAACTTTACAACTTTATGTCATGTCCCATTTCAGTTCAAGTAAACTTTGGCACATTTTAAATTAATTAGTGGTAATGCACATAGGTCCTTCTATGTTGAGCAAAAAGACAAGGAAACCAATCCCAATAATATTGGATGTGTGGGACAAAGAAGGAAATAGAGCATTTTGATAGCATTCTCCCCCCCCCCAGAAACATCTGGTTACAATGAACTAACTTATCCTTCAGCTTGATTCCATAGGACAAGTCCAGAATATTGACTTTTTTGGTTACATGAAATAGAAGAAGAAAATAAAGATTTGAAACAGCCAACCAATACATGCTACTGATAAAGAACCTTTTCCAGGTTCTTCAAACAGTTTAATATAACAAATATTGATACTTTTAAGGCAGCCTTTCCCCAAGAAATTGCATATAAATAAGCAAAATAAACACTATTCTGAACAAGATTTAGACACCACCACACGCAGCTGAGAGTTGATAGATTCACTGAAACACCTTCCTAGACTACGCACCTATCATTGGCCATTTTCTTCTCCCAGACTATCTTTTTAACCACCTGTCATTTCGAGAAAATAAAGCACCTTAAATGGTATCTTACCAACTATTAGAAAATTTGTTCCTGTTCTCAAGGTTAATTGCTTTTCTTACTCATTTATTCTAGACTCTATGCTGAAGCCCAAATCATCCACTCCCATGCAAATAGGACAGAATTGCAATTGTAGGAAACTATTTCACAACCTGTTCCGCCTAATATATTCAATCAAGATACCTTCACAAACTGGCTAATTGGAACTGCATCTCTGAAACATCTTTTCACTTACCAGTCCAAAGTATTCAGCAAAACTGCAGTAGTTGGAATCTCAGACCCACAAGGTCAGAGACTGAAACTGATTTGCTAGTTATCTCCTTTTCAATCTGTGGCCAATGCAGTTTCATCATTCCAATAAAATTACACGGTCCAGCCATTTGAGCTTTTACCACCCACTTTAAAACAATACACTACTTAATCCCTAAGCACTGCCTCTCTCTCACCTGATAATCTGAAGCCACTTTATAATCACGACCACAAAGCGTTCACCCGTTTTAATTAAGAAGAACCAATTCCAAGTCTCTTGCTTTAAGCCTCCCTGAAGATAAGTTAACTTTTCACGCCTTCTTAAACTACATCTTCTACGGCAATTACCCGAAGTCCAATTCCCTTTCAAAAACCATGCAGCTTTAGAAAGATCCTAGATGTTCCAATATCTCAGGGGTTGCCATAAAGAAGAGGGAGTCAAGCTATTTTCCAAAGCGCCTGAAGGCAGGACAAGAAGCAACGGGTGGAAACTAATCAAAGAGAGAAGCAATCTAGAACTAAGGAGAAGCTTCCTGACAGTGAGAACAATTAACCAGTGGAACAACTTGCCTCCAGAAGCGGTGAATGCTCCAACCCTGGAAGTTTTTAAGAAGAGACTGGACAGCCATTTGTCCGAAATGGTATAGGGTTTCCTGCCTGAGCAGGGGGTTGGACTAGATGACCTTCAAGGTCTCTTCCAACTTTACTATTATTATTAATTAATAATCTTCTCCGAGTTCGTGGGCCTTCAGTGGAAAAGAGGTCTCACTTTTTAACACTATAACAATGCTTTCCACACTCGGAACCTAGCCCACTCCGTTCCAACGAGACTCAGTCCCGAGTTAAGAGCACAGAGCTGGAACCTCAAAACAAAAATCTACCGCGTCCTCACGTGAAATCCATTTAGCAAGTCCCTACGGCACTGCCACACTTTACATACCTTTCTTCTGATTTCTGCTTTCCTCGCATTAGCACATCCCTCTGAGCTCCCCCCACACCTCTTTTACACTTTCTTTCGCAGGGGAGTCTTCGGAACAGATCAGCAGAGACCATTAAAAGGAAGCCAAAGAAGCAGCCAGCGACTCACTTACCAGTTGCATGCCACAGATGAAGATCAGCGTGCACCTGCCGCTGCAGTAACCCATGGTTTCCCCGAGCCCTCGCGGCAGCCCCGCAGTCCCACGCAGAGGCCAGCCGTATCCAATCAGATGGTGGGAGAGGCTAAGCGAGCCTGGGCAGGATTCAAGGGGCTCCTATCTGCCGCCGCCGCCATTGAGTCCCGGGAAGGAGCGGACATCAGGATCGCGTTAGCAGCAGCAGCAGCAGCCGCCGCGCCAACAATCGCCTTCGGCGCCCTCCCAGCCCTTGTGCAAAGCGGCGCGGGCGGAAATGGTGTCCCGGCATCCAGCGAGAACGGCGGCGTCTCCCAAAGGCATCCGACGGCCTTTGCAAGTTTGTTCGCCAGCCGGGCTCAGCTCTTGAGCCATCCAGCCATCCGGGCAGGTGGAAAGAGAGGGAAGCAAGCGAGGTCCGCTCCTTTCTGTAGGCTGACGCTCTCTCTCTCTCTCTCCCGCTCTCGCTTGCTCGCTCGCTCTCTCTCTCACGCCTCGCTAACCAGCACCCTTCCTCGTTTTGTTTTGCCTCAGACAACGGCAGCAAAGCCTCTCGTCAGCGCTCGGTCTTTGCCTCGGTCCCTCCGTTCAATGGCAACGCGGCTATTCCCAATGCAGCACAGCAACAGAAGGAGGAGGAGGAGAAGGGAGCTGGCTGTTGCACAGAAGCATGACAGGCGCTGTCTCTCAATGTTTGCAAGGCAACGGCCGCCGCCGCCGCCGCCGCTCCCTGCTCAGCCCAGTTCGAAGCCCGCGGGGCGGTGGGGAGGGAGGATGGAGGGCGAGAAAGGAAAGGTGGGGATAGGGGGGGAAGACCTCTCAAACCCCCTTATGACCTTAGCTCTGCCCGAGACTTCGGGAACATCTTCCTTCTCGCCCGCACGCCCGGCCCCTCGCCTCTGCTCCCCTCTTAGGCTTTTTTCTCGGTGCCGCGTCCAGCCCCGCCTGCGTCGCGGCGGAAACCGCGAAGTTGAGAGACTGTTGCGGTGCTTTTGAGCGGGATTGCACACAAGAACCACGGGGGAGGGGAAGACGTGAGAGAGAGAGAAAGGGGGGAGTCGACCCCGGAGGAGCGGCTGCTGCTGCTGCAACAGCCGTCAGAGGGAAATGAGGGGCGGTCTCGGTTGGCAGAAGGACGGGTCCCCGGGTGCCGCCACCTGCCTGCTCTCCGGGGGCGCGTCAGGGAGCTTGCTGGCTCCGCTTCTGCTGCCTTCCTCCCCAACTAAGGAAGCGGCGTTGGCTGCCTCTGGAAGCGGACGCCGGCTCGGGCGAGCGGCGCGGTGCTCTCTACTGCCGGCTGCTGGGCCTTTGTTGCAGAAGCAAGCTCAGGTAGAGAGGAAAGCAGGCAGGCGTGCCCAGCACCGAACCAGGCTCCCTTCTTGATTAGCAGCCACCTCGGCCCGAGAAACAGCGAAAGAGAGAAGAGGTTTGCCAGGGTGGCTGCTTGCTCTTTTATATTGCGCTTCCCATCCACCCCGCCCGTTTTCTTTACCCATTCCCATCGACTGCGAATATGTATATCTCTATAGACAGAAGCGGCATCTTTTCTTGCATTTCTGTTTGAAAGGTCCCGTTGTTGCCACGCAGCTAACTGAAAAGAGTAGGGTTTCTGCCCGGGCAGAATGCAAGTCTCATTCTAACAAAAGCAAACCAACTCCCTGGAAGGGCACCTGGATAGAAAAGGGCACCTGGTAGACTTGACTATATATATGTATCTATAAGTTTTAACTGGGTGAAACAAGGCATCACAGGGCAATTTTTGAACCAAGGTAACTCGAAGGGGCGAATTTGCAAACTCCCAAGAGAAGGAAATTTGGGGAAGTTGTGCTAGCAGGGATTCAAAGGAGGGAGGGACATAGGTGGTACCTATTCTGGTCTAGTGATTCTAATTTTTAATGTTTCCCAGCCACTCTCACAATCCCTCATTTGGTCCCCACCCAGCAGTCACTTGCCTGTTGAGAAAGGGAGGGAGGGAGAAAGGAACCACTACCAACCCTTCCTAGACTTTATGTGGGCAGGCACACACACACACACCTCCACGTGTTCCCCCCATCCGCTCCCTGATCCACACCTTGAAATGTGAAGATAGTTTTATTTTATTGCATTTTATTTCTTTTTTTTAAAATAAATTTTTATTGTTTTTCATTTAAAAAACAGAAACACAAATCTTTTATCACAATATCAACCAAAGAGAATAAAACTAAACAAAACATTCACAGACGTGTCCGGTGTCCCCCTCCCGCACCACCCTCTTCCACTTACACACTCCTTCCTCCTCCCATTCTACCACCACTCCTCCTTCCTCCCTCTCCTACTTCCCTTCCTCCCTCAACCATCCCGTCTTGTGCAGTTGGGGTATCACCGGGCACCTCCTTAAAAAATCATACATATAAATCTATAATACAAACCTACCCTTTTCCCCCCTCCCCCCAAGACTTCCCAAAGCTAATCTAGGAAATAAACACACAATAATCCAAATCTATTCAAAACTACTCATTATTACTACACACTAGTATAAACTTGCTATGACTCTAAAATAACATTAAAATACATACAAATTTTTTAAAATATATCAATATTTAATATACATATTTTTATTCAAAATTTTTAATCAAAAGCTACATAATAATTTTTCAATTCATACTTTCTCTGAGAATGATCCTTCAGGTACGCGGATATTTTTGCCATCTCTGCAAAATATGATACTTTCTGTCTCCAATCATCCATAGTTGGTAACATCTTTTTTTTCCAATTTTGAGCGACTAAGGTCCTTGCTGCTGTTATACAATACAACATCAGTTTCATTTCTTTTTGATCCAAATTGTCCATAATACCCAATAAAAATAACTGCGGTGTAATGGGTAAAAAGGTTGAAAAGACCTGGACTAGATGACCTCCAAGGTCCCTTCCAACATCATCATCATCATCATCATCATCATTATTATTATTATTATTATTATTATTATTATTATTATTATTATTAACCTTGCTCTTGATTTCTATGGATATTACAAGTAGTCCTTGTTTATTGACATTTGTTCTGTGACTGCTCAAAGTTACAATGGCACTTAAAGTTCTGGTTGTCACACCATTTCGGTGCTCATGTGGTCACAATCTAGATGCTTGATAACCAGCTCATACAATGGTTGCATCATATGGTCACATGATCACCATTTGGTATCTTTCTTGTTAGATTTCCACAACTCCTTAGGGTGAGAGTGGCCTATGATAGAGGAAATCACTCACTGTTCCCTGCCCAGCACCAGCCTACCTCAGTCCCTCTGCATTAGCACCATGTATCACAGGCCACTTGCATAACCTCCCCTGCCAGGCAGTAGCCATCTTTGGCCTGCTGTGTACATATTGCGTACCATACCTTACCTAGTTGCTGGCCTGATTGCAAGCCACTAGGGCAGGCATGTCAAACTCGCGACGTCACGTGACGTCGCGCGATGTATCGGAGCTTTTTCGCCATTGCCGGCAATGGAGTGGGCGCGGCTCCGGTATGATGAAACCGGCCCATGGGCCGGCAGTTTGACACCCCTGCACTAGGGACTTATTTAATGACTTGCTGTTCTTGCTTAATAATGGCAATTGGAAGTACTGGGATTTTCATCATTAAGCAATGTGGTCATGTGACATTGCTCTTTATGACCACATTGCTTAGTGACAGAAATTCTGGTCCTAGTTACTGTCATTAACCAACAAGCACCTGTAATTGATGGGTTAAAATTCCACTTAATTGGTGGGTAAAATCAATATTAATGAAATTAATATTACTCCTTAATATATATTTTAAGAGGCATCCTGCTGTTAATTCAAAATAATTTTTTAAAAAAATTCATTCTGATCTAAGGAAATTTATATGACAAGACAGGCCTCCAAAAATTTCATTGGCTAAATGGGTATGATGTCATGAAGAAGGAAATTTTTATTTACCAGACTTTTAAAAATAATATTGGACATTTATTTGATTGTCTATATTTATGTGGAATGAGAATTTAACTGAATATCAATCTCTATGGATTCTATTCAGAAGATATTATGTATCCCTGTTTAGATCTTGGCAATTACTCAGATCAATATAAGCCAAAGAAAAAACTTTTTTTCATTTCCCGTCTTACACGCAGCTAAACATGTTTGGCCCCTAAGGGGATGTAGATTGGATTTTGATGCTGGGTCTCATGAATATTTAATTTTATGGAAAAACTCTGCTTTAAAAATAGGTGATAAGATAGTCTGTGGAAAGAATGGGCAAATACTAAAATAGACACATTAATTCAATTATTTTGTAATTATTGTTTTACAATTTTTCAACAATTAATGTGGAACTTTCTTTGCTTAAATCAATAGCAATATAATTCACTTAAGCATGTTTTTTAATACGCATTAACTTGAGATGCTTTCATTTTTTAAAATTGAATCTAGTTCTGAAATTACAAATCTAAGTTTGAAATTATGTGAGATGTTACAAAGCTGAAATTATTTTTGATTTATGAAAGATTATGACAGACTTTCAATATCCAATAATTGAACATGAATGTGTTTAAAAACTTTGCTTCTTTGGATTTGATTTTTAAATTCATCCATCTTTTTTTTATTCCAACTCTATTAGACTTCTGAAAAATGTATCAATATAAGTGTTTGTGTGTGTTAATATAAGAGATACATTAAAACGTATGATGTAATTAGGTCCCATTTTAATTTCTTTTGGAAATAAGTTATAACATATAAAAGTAAATGTTTTATATATACTAAATGTTTTCAAGCTAAATATGTCAATGTTACTTTTAATTATATTCCAAAATGGTGAGATCTGATCATTTTTAGGAGTATTGGTTACATTGGGCATGAGGAAGAATCAAAAGAATTATAATCAGAAATTGGAATAGTGGCATTACCCCAGATATCCAAGAGTAGGTTCAGGAAATGAGATATTTATCCAGTTTTTGAAAAAGCTATCTTCAAAAAATAATACAGTCTGTTTCCCTTGGTGTAGGTTCCATGATATTTTATAAGAAAAAGTAGTTTTATACACAATTTGATACATTTATAAAATGATGGGATAAATTTATGATATTTAAGTGATTTATATTAAATTAGTATATCAGGTTCTTTTATTTATTTGCTTGTTTATTTTTCTTTTTAATTTGTTGGATATAACTGCTTTCTTTTTAATTTGTTTTTATATATTGTTTTCTCTGTATCACTCTTTAAAAAATTGCAGCACTTTTAAAATCACTCTTTGCTATCACAGCTGGAATAACTGTCTCACTGTATGTCATGAAATGATAGCTCCTCGTCATCAAGAGCTAGATTGTTATTAACATAAGAGATACAACATAAGCTAAACAACAATGCTTCTGTGTCCAAACACCGTGCAATTATTATTCCACCTCTGATTCTGATTAGATTACAAGACATAGTTTACGTGCAACTGACTTTACACTGAATGCACTAATATACAACAGAGTAACTTATTTGATTTCTTTACGAAAAGTGAATCCATAGAATAACTACAATATTTTTTCTATACTGTTTTTTATTGTTTGTAAGCCACCTAGAGTAGCTGTAAGCAACTAGGTGGCTATATGATTTTTCTAAATAAATAAATAAATATTAATAGTGTATTCTGTAAAGCAGATGATGAATAACATAAAAGGTGCATTTTTCTAACTATCTTTCTATTCTGTTTAGCATTTTCCATCAAAAAATTACCCTGGAAATTTTGCAGATTTTTTTTCTGTAATATTAACTAGGAAAAAATGTTAAGTTCGTTAGACTTCCACACAATAAATAAAAGAGATGAGATGCCAAAGATGGTGATGCTATTGAGAAAGTCTAAATTCTGGTTCTATTTTAAGAGCAAGAATACAGGAAATCCTCGACCTATGACTGTAATGGAGCCTGTCCATTACAGTCATAAGTGGTGACAACCATTATGAGTGATCCTTGTTTAATGACCCCCATCTCCTGCTCTCCTTAATGCCACTGTTAAATGCACGGGTCGTTAAGTGAGCATGGGGTACCTCATGGGAGGGCCCTAGGAGGCTGGCCACCCAGTTGAGTTCATAAAAAAGGCAAACAAACAGGAAAAAGCTTTGCAGAAGCAAAAACGGGGAAAGAGCCCAGCTAAATTAGGGCCTAGGACAGCATTCCAATGCCAGAGAAGCTTCCAAACAAGCCTCCATGCTTGGCTGATGAAGCCGTGCTTATGGGCTGGGCCTCTGCCTCAATTAACTAGTCATTGGGAGATTACACACCTCTCCTGGCTCTTGTTAGCTGCCTCCATGTAAAGTCAACTGCTTCAGGACAAACTTCCCAAGGTTTCCAAGTTTTTGTGGCCTTTAGGGCCCAGCTTCTGCTGTAGCCATTTGGTGCATGTTGATGCTGCCACTTTTTCTTTAGACCTGAACTTTTTCTTCAGATCCTCAAGGCAAACAAGCTGCAGAAAGATTTTCTTTGCTTGCTTGCTTGCTTCCTTCCTTTCCTCTATCTTCGTTCTGGCAATGACTCATCAAGGTAAATAACTTATAGATTTTGTCACCCTCTTTCCAGGCCTGCAGTAAATTTAGCAAATTAAGTGGTTAAAAGAGACTGAAATTAGAGAGTTAGAGGCAGAGAGTTTAGTTTCAGTTAATTGGGGGAGAAAGGTCAAGAAGTCTGTTCCTCCCAGCTTTTTTGTTTTCTTTATTGAAGAAATGTCGATGTCTGAGAGAGAGAAGGAGGGAGGGGGTTAAGAAAAGAAACAGTTTGGGGAAGTTTGTCCTGAAGCTGCCACCTTTGTATAGAGACAGCTGGCTTCCCCAAAGTCTAGGAGAGGTTTGCAATCTCCTGACAACCAGCTGATTGGGGCAAAAAGCTCCGAAAGCAACTGCCATTCCCACAAGTAATTGTCTGAGCGCTGAAAATGGTGACTGCTTCCAGGAGACATGGGGAGCAGGCCCAAGCAGTGTGGGGCCCTGTTGAGGTAGAATGGCGGGGAGGGGGGTATTGTAGCACCCTTGTGGGTAGTTATAAGGGCAAATGACTGGAAGGGCATTGCAGCTGCCATAAGTTTGAAAAAAATTCATAGGTAGCTTTTAAGGGTCTGTCATAACTTTAATGGCCGTTAAGTGGCCAGTCATATCTCAAGGACTAGCTGTAATTAGAAAGGTAGCAAATAAAGTTAGATACCAGATCTGGGCTGCAAAACTCCTTATAACCACTAGTCAGACTCAAGATGAAATAATTGTATTTATTAAGATCAGGTCTGACATCACAAAACATAGCATGTTTTGCAATCCCTGCCATTTCTTATGTGCATCATAACATCACACAAATATACTTAAGGAATATGATTTGCATTCTCATATAAAAGTGTACATTGTATCACTTGACTCCCTCCCCTGCCATCTCTCCAAGCATTAAGCCGTTCCAATCCTGCTTAACCTTCAGAGTGAGGGAGATGTTGGCATCTGCTGAGATGATCATAAAGTAACTGAGGTATAATTACCCTTTCATGTGTCAAAATGTTCAAAATAACCTGTCTTTCGTGCTGTCTTTAATAACTCTACTGTTGCATTCCACAGCAGGTTCTATGGGTGGCTATGTAGGGACTGAGGTATAAGCAAAAATTTTATATGTGATTCCAAAACATTGACATTAAAGATAAGCTTTAACTTAAAATTTCTAGGATGTTTGCATATGAGTGAATGAGTATGTGTTGTGTCTTAAATACTGTAAAACCAGCTTTTACAAAATGGAATTTCATTTTATAGCAATTAATGTAGACAAAACACCAACATCTAAATGGGTTTTGCTCATTTTTTAAAAACACTTTTGTCAGACAATAACTTTATAGTATTAATTTATAAATATAATAAATATTTTAAGCTCAGATTAAAAACAGTAAACTTTTCACGCCTCCCTTGTTCTCATTTCCTCAAACTTTTTCCATTCTTTGCAAGCTTATGTTTTTCACAGAGGTCCTATCAGTTCAAAGTGAACATACTTCAGGCAATAATAGTATTAGGTATGATAATCTATAGAATTTTCTTTACACAGCTATTCTTTTTATGAAAGGAGAGTGGCAGTTTTGTATAGTAAGATAAATAATCATTAGATACCAAATGAGCAAATTTATAAATAAATAAATAATCAAGAATGTGTCCATAAGATGGACGGTAAATAAATTTTATAAACAAACAAACAAAAATGTCTCCTCTTTGACCAGCATAACATCTATACATTTGTACATCTGGTCAGCAATAAACTACAGCAGTTACTACCATAATATAGAAATTTAATCTTGTATCAGTTTAATACTCTCCTAATGTATTACATAAAGCATCCCATCTGGAAAGAGAGACCATCTTGCAAATATCTCTTTCACCTTGAAGGTTTCTGTTTGGCTGAAAAGCTGCTTGTGAGATCTAGAGAAACCTCTGGAATAGGATAGAATAGGATAGGATAAGATATAGTATAGGATAAGACAGATAAGATAAAGTAAGATAACCTTTATTGTTACTTTTTTCTGTGAACACACTGGCACACATTAAAAAATGAAATTCTGCTGCCAACTCTCAAAAGAAAATACATGAAGATGATATTGGACAATTGGGAAAAAAAGCTTCCTCTAAGAACCATGATGCATTCATGTGAAAGATATTCTGGATTTAACTCAGATATGAAAAGCTAAGAAAAACTGTGCTTTGAGAGAAAATGATTGAAATATCATGTGAAAATGAATGTAACATTTTTGTCTTTAGCAACTCTGTTTACATACCTTCTGCTACATCACTGTTCAGTAATGCATTCATGTATGACTATAAACCCTATTGCTGCTTCAAAGTCTATGTCAAACACCTTTTCCTTGTCCTGAAGGATTTCAAGGATTGTTTGCCCAAATGACAGTTTACTTACTTTACTGTCATATACATTTGTGAAATGCTATAACAAGTTGATTAGAGGGTTCACATTTTGCATAGTGACAAAATCGTCTGTCATATAATAGTCTGATGTCTTAAAACCATTTAACTAAATAACAGTTCCTAGTGGAAAAATGTAATTTGTTGCAGTAAAACCGCTTTACAAGTGCCTTATGTCAGACTTTAACTAAATGTTAGGATGTATTAAATGCAACTTTCCACAGAATTAATCATGAACACAGAAATCCATGGAAAAGGAAGATCTCTTTATAAAGATTAGAACCAAGAAATATAATTGTTCTAGAAAAGTTTGCAAAAATTCTGTAATATATTATTAACATATGCCATTTACTACTCTATGATAACTATATGGTAGAAATCTTTAATCTCCTCCAGTGTCATTAACACATAAATTCCCTAGCCAGTTATGTGTGATATATAGTTTGTTGCTCTGATTGCTTAATTTTTGGAGTAAGAACCAATAATCAGGTATGCTGAAATTCCAATAACATTAGGAAAATCACAGCCCTCTACCTTATTTCATTAGAAGAGTAGATAGGTGTTTAATACTTCTTAGATACATTATAATGAATCTCTTTTTATCATAATAAGCCCAATATCTTTAAATATTACTTTAGTCAAAATGATGAGATTTTATAGATAAAAATTAAGAATGAAAATGTACTATATTAGGGAAATAGCAGTTTGTGCAAAAACCTATGCCAAGAATATCTGTAATGTATAATTTTATTCCAAAATAGTGAAAATAAGATTAATATACATTTTTTGTAAAGTGAAATATTGATTACAGACAAGTCTAAAGGCACATAAAAATGAAAGAAATATAAAAATTTCTACCAAAAGGGAAAGCAATAGATGAGACTTATATAAGCAAATTCTATTTAGATTAAGTGGTTTATGTTAATATAATTTTGTTTATATCAAGCTATTTTATGTTAGATTAGGAGAGAATTGAAAAAGGGAGGGAGGAAG